>NW_012116333.1:3442611-3511888 GCF_000951035.1 Colobus angolensis palliatus
CAGAGAGACTCTGTCTCAAAAAAAAAAAAAAAAGATTAAACGTGCAGTTACATTTAACCCAGTAATTCTATTCCTAGGCATACATCCAAGAGAGTTAAAAACATACAAAAACACATACTTGTACACGATTGTTCATTGTAGCATTATTCACAATAGCCAAAAGGTGGAAACAATCCACGTACGTGAATGAACAGGAAAATGTGATTTATCTATACAATAGAACATTATTCAGCAATAAAAAGGAAAGAAGTACTGATACATGCTATCACATGGGTGAACTTTGAAACTTTGAAAACATGATGCTAAGTGAAAGAAGGAAGCACAAAAGACCACACATCATAGGATTCCATTTATATGAAATGTCCAGAATAGGCCAAAATGTAAAGACAGAAAGTAGATTAGTGGCTGCCTAGGGCTGAGGAGGATGGAGAATAGCAGGGTTATATTTAAAGGATAGAGAGTGTCCTTCTGGGAGAGATTAAATATTCTAAAATTGATTGTGGAAATAGTTGAACAATTGTAAATATATCAAAAATCACTGAGGTGCAAGGTGAATTCTATCTCAACAAAGCTAGTACTCAAAAAGTGTTGTTTTTAAAATGTTTTTCCTCTTTCTTGAACTCCCATAGTTCCACCAAAATGTGTTCTTGTTTGTTCTCCAAAGCGTTCCAGTTTGTATAATAAATTGTATAATCACTCTACTTAAGTTTTATATAGGACTCAAAAGCAAGCCTGACTTGATAATGGAGTTTTACTGTTGCAATAGAAAAAGGATATGAAGTAGGGATATTTTCTGTCAGAGAAGTGGAAAGCCTGGCTCTTCTGGCCTGGAGGAGTCAAGAAAGGAGAAAACAGCAACATTAACAATAAATAATAGTATCAATAAAAAGAATAACAATAGCAAACTTCTATCGGATGCTTCCTCTGTGCCAGCATAATGCTAACTGCTTATATAAATAATCTCCTTTGATACTTACAGTATCCCTATGAAGGATTCAGACCTTGCATTCTTTCCCATAGTCCATGCTCCTCCAGGAAGCAGTGGTCAAGCAGTGGTTCCTAATCTCCCCTTTCTACTCCAAAGTCCCAAAGTGGGAAGTGGGTGGAGGACATGAGATGATTACTCACAAGGTACCCCCAATTTCCTTCTCCTCAGTAACCTCCTCCTGAAGAGGCTGGAAAACCAAATACTGTCTTGCCCAGCCTTCCTTGAGAATAGAATATGACTTAGTTTTGACAAATTAGACATAAGCTTCCACTAGAGCTTCTGGGGAAGACGTTTTGTTTTCAAATGAAAAGGACCAGCACAAAAGAAACACTGCCTGCGCTTGTTGGTCTCACTTATACATTCCTTAAACACGAACATGATGGGTGGAGCTGAGGCAGCCATTTTATGATGATTAACTGAAAAGGATAAGAAAAATAGGCCAAGTACAATAGAGGGACAACACAGAGAGGCTCTTAATGACCTCACAGAGTTGCCAAACCATTGATACCACCCACTCCAGGACCTTGTGAAAACGCTTATGGTTTATGCCACTGTTAGAGTTTCTGTTACTTGCAGCCAAAAGCATTCCTAGTCAAAACAACATGTTAGATTAAAGAAAAGCCAACAACAGAGGTGCTCTGTCCATCTGAAGTCCTGGCAGGGTTTTCTGCTGGGGGCCTGCAGCAAGCTGGAGGTGAAAGCACAGCAATGGCGGAGAGCAGTGGCCGGCACAGAGCCCATGTGTGATATGCTGGTGATGTTGAGGTTCCAAGCCCCCCCGAGAGGCAGGCAGCACAGAATGTAGCTAACTCTGGCTGGAGCACTTGGCAAAGCAGGCCTCCCTGGACGGATGAAGTGGACCTCTCTGAACAGGAATAACAACCAGAACTGAAGCAGCAGCATCACAAGGCCACAGTGGGGCCAATTCACAGGGAAGACTACCAGCCTGAATGAGTCAAGACCAGACCACTAATTCACACCAAGTACACCAAGACAGGGGGCCCAGGAACCCCAACAAACTTGGCTCTCTGTAAGATCATCAAAGGCACTAGGGATTCCTGGCCTGTACTATTGGAATTGGACAAAGGAAGGAAGAGGCAAAGACATAGGAACAATTGTGGATTTCTCTGGAAGACATCGAATCCTCCTGAAGACTGCTGTATAAATTGGTAAAGAATGAGATTCCACTTTTGGCTGGGCGTGGTGGCTCATGCCTGTAATCCCAACACTTTGGGAGGCTGAGGTGGGCGGATCACGAGGTCAGGAGATCGAGACCATCCTGGCTAACACAGTGAAACTCCGTCTCTACTAAAAATACAAAAAATTAGCTGGGCATGGCAGCGGGCGCCTGCAGTCCCAGCTACTTCGGAGGCTGAGGTAGGAGAATGGCGTGAACCCAGGAGGCAGAGATTGCAGTGAGCTGAGATTGAGCCACTGCACTCCATCCTGGGTGACAGAACGAGACTCTGTCTCAAAGAAAAAAAAAAAAAGGGTGAAGTCCACTTTCACCTTATACTTGCCCTGCTCGCTCTCTGGATGGAGGCTCATAAGAAAGATTAAATCCACCACAGAGGAATAAAGAAGTTTTCTGGTGGGTGCGGAAGAGCATGTGTGAGCTGTGGTCTGGGTAATATTGGGCTCTGCTGCGCAGTCTTCAGTCTTCGTAGACTTCTGTGAGTGCAGCCAGGCCAGAAGCAGGGGAGGGTTCTGGTCAAAATGAGTCTTTTCTGTTTGGGCTTTCCATTATAAGTGAGCTAGAGGCCCAGGTTAGAATAACAATAGCTTCACTTTTTAAAACTCTTGCACCCAGACACTGTGCTAGTTGCTTTGCACATACAGTCTCATTCTAATAATCACAACAATCCGGAAAAGAAGAAATAACTATCCCATTTCACAAACGAGGAAACTGAAGTTCAGAAAAGTGAGCTGCACAGCTACTCTGTAGTGGAATTTAAACACTGATCTTCCAGATGCCACCACGTGACAGAAATCATGCTTTACGGAGAATGGTGAGGGAAGTGGAATGTGGACCTGGAGGGAAGACCTGTTGGGCTCACAGCATTCAGGTTTATCACATACATCATTATCACATCACATCATTTATCATTCCATAGGAAGAGTTTGTTCTGGAGGTCTGCAAGGAAGAGGTATATGGGCAGCAACATTTCCAGTTATCACAAATCTTTTCTTTCCTTTCCTCTCATTCAACCATGGAGTCAGATGCTCTAGTGCATTGGGGAGACAGGAAGCAAGGCAGAAAGCCTAGCTAGCTAGTAATGCTCCTTGGCTTTCATTTTGAAGGAGAATGAGAAAGTTTTCAGAAAAAGTCAAAGGGAGAAGAGTGTTCCAGGGAAGGAGCAATGGTACTGAAAGGAAGCAGGATTGTGAACCCCAAGGAGAGCAGAGGAAAAGCTGGAATTCTGTGTGCAGGGGGAGCTTTAGCGTCTCCTTCCAGAGGCCCCTTGGGACATGGAAGGACCCCAGAGAGTAAAGAGTGAGGGGTGCATCCAGGAGATGAGACCAATAGCCGCAGGGCTCTCACTTTCCCAAAGGAATCCTATGTCCCAGGATCCCAAGGAAATAGCAGAGTCACTGGATACAAAAGGGACTACATGGGCAGAGACAACGAATATCTCTCCAGAAACATGAGGAGACAGAAGACAACATAACAGCTGGATGTGCTGACTCACACCTGTAATCCCAGTGCTTTGGGATGCCAAGGTGGGAGGATTGCTTGAGCCCAGGAGTTCAAGGCCAGCCTGGACAACATGGCAAAAGATTATTTCTACAAAAAATAAAAAATTAGCGAGGCATAATGGCTCGTGCCTACAGTCCCAGCTACTTGGAAAGCTGTGATGGGAGGATAGCTTGAGCCTGGGAGATCAAGGCTGCAGTAAACCATGATGGCACCACTGTGCTCCAGCCTGGGCTACAGGCTGGAAAAAAAAAGGCCTGTCTCCATAATAAAAAAAGAAGAAAAGAAGAAGGAGAAGGAGAAGAAGAACACACATAACCCCCAAATCTACATAATCCCTATAACTTTGACATGTCCCGGAGGAGAATGAGAGAAAGAAAAAGAAATAACAGGTATCCAGATTGGAAAGGTAGATGTAAATTTTCTCTGTTTGCATATGACAAGATTTTGTATATTGAAAACCCTAAAGATTCCACAAAATAACTGTTAGAACTAATATATGAATTCAGCAAAGTTGCTGGATATGAAATCAACACACAAATAACAGCTGAGTTTCTATACACTAACAATGAAAAATCACAAGAGGAAATTATGAAAATAATTCCATTTATAATAGCATCAAAAAATAATAACATGCAAATTAACCAAAGAGGTGGAAAAATTTGTACACTGAAAACTACAAAACATTGCTGAGAGAAATTAAAGCAGACACAAATATATGAGAAGACATCCTGTGGTCATGAATTAGAAAAGACTAGTGTTGTTAAAATGTACACATTGCCTAAAGCAATCAGATGCAATGCAATCTTATCACAATCCCAATGGCAATTTTTGTAGAAATAGGAAAAAAATTCCTAAAATACATGTGGAATCTCAAGGGAACCTAAATAGCCAAAACTATCTTTAAAAAAGAACAAAGCTGGAGGGCTCGCATTTCCAGATTTCAAAACACATCACAAAGCTACAAGTAATCAAAACAGTGTAGGCTGGGTGAGGTGGCTCATGCCTGTAATCCCAGAACTTTGGGAGGCCGAGGTGAACAGATCACTTGAGGTCAGGAGTTTGAGACCAGCCTGGCCAGCATGGCAAAACCCCATCTGTACTAAAAATACAAAAACTCACCAGGAGTGATGGTGCACACCTGTAATCCCAGCTACTTGGGAGGCTAAGGCACAAGAACCACTTGAATCTGGAAGTGGAGGTTGCAGTGAGCTGAGATAGTGCCGTTGCACTCCAGCCTGGGCTACAGAGTAAGACTCCATCTCAGAAAACACCCCCAAAAACCACAATGTGGTACTGATATAAAGATAGACATATAGATCAATGTAACAGAATAGAGAGCCCAGAAATAAACCCTTGTACATATGGTCAAATGATCTTTAGCCAGGGCACCAACACCTCACAATGGGAGAAGGACAGTCTCTTCAACAAATGGTGTTGGGAAAACTATATCCACATGCAAAAGAATAACGTTGATAGCGGGGAATGGTGGTTCATGTCTGTAACCTCATATACAAAAATTAACTCAAAATGGATTAAAGGCTAAATGCTAAAATGTAAAACTATAAAACTCTTAGAGGAAAACATAGGGGGAAACTTCATAAGATGAGATTTGACAATGATTTATTGAATGTGACACTAAAAGTACAGACAACAAAATCAAAAATAGATAAATGGGACTACATCAAACTTTGAAACGTCTTTATGTCAAAGGAAAAAATGAGCAGAGTGAAAAGGCAACCTATGGAATGGAAAAAAAATACTTGTGAATCACATATCCCAGGAAGAGTTAATGTCCAGGATATGTAAGGAACTCTTACAACTCAACTACAACAAAACAAATAACCCAATTAAAAAATGGGCAATTGATTGAATAAACATTTCTCCAGTGAAGATATATAAATAGCTAACAGGCCTATGAACACATGTTCAACATCACTAATCATTCAAGAACTGCAAATCAAAACTAAAATGAGACATCACTTCACACCAGTTAGGATGTCTAGTATCAAGAAAACAGAATAACAAATGCTAGCAAGGATGTAGAGAAACTGGAACCCTTGTGCACTGTTAGTGGGAATGTAAAATGGTACAGCTGTTATGAAAAACGGTAGGGAGGTTCCTAAAAAAATTAAAAATAGGTTGGGCGTAATGGCTCACGCCTGTAATCCCAGCACTTTGGGAGGCCGAGGTGGGCGGATCACGAGGTCAGGAGATCGAGACCATTCTGGCTAACGCAGTGAAACCCTGTCTCTACTAAAAATACAAAAACATTAGCCCGGCGTGGTGGTGGGCGCCTATAGTACCAGCTACTGGGGAGGCTGAGGCAGAAGAATGGTGTGAACCCAGGAGGCGGAGCTTGCAGTGAGCCAAGATCGCGCCACTGCACTCCAGCCTGGGTGACAGAGCCAGACTCCATCTCAACAACAACAACAACAATTAAAAGTAGAATTACCATATAATCCAGCAATCCCGCTTTTGGGTATATACCCAAAAGTATTGAAAGCAGGATTCCAAAGAGATATTTGCACACTCATGCTTGTTGCAGTATTATTCACAATAGCCAAGAGGTGAAAGCAACCCACATGTCATTAACGGATTTTAAAATGTACTTATACATACAATGCAACTATATTGTTGCAAATATTATTCAGTTATTATAATGATATATAATTATTAAAATTGTAACATTATTCAACCTTAAAAAATAAGAAAATACTGTCACATGCTACAACATTGATGAACCTTGAAGGCATTGTACTAAATGAAATAAGTCAGTCACAGAAAGACAAAAACTGTATGATTTCATTTATTTGGTATCTAAAGTAGTCAAATCCATAGACGGAAAGTAGAAGGGTGGTTGCCAGGGGCTGGAATGAGAGGAAAATGGACAGCTGTCCAGTGAGCGCAGAGTTTCACTTTTGCAAGATGGAAAAGTTCTAGAAATCTGTTGCATATCAATATGAATAAAGTTACCACTATTGAAATTAACACTTAAAAATGGTTAAGTTGATAAACTTTGTATGTGATTTTACCACAACTTTTTTTTTTTTTGAGACAATCTTGCTCTTGTCACCCAGGCTGGAGCACAGTGGCCCAATCTCGGCTCACCGCAACCTCCGCCTCCTGGGTTCAAGTGATTCTCCTGCCTCAGCTTCCCGAGTAGTTGGGATTACAGGCATGTGCCATCATACCCAGCTAATGTTTTTGTATTTTTAGTGGAGACGGGGTTTCACCATATTGGCCAGGCTGGTCTCGAACTCCTGATGTCAGGTGATCCACCCACATTGGCCTCCCAAAGTACTGGGATTACAGGCATGACCATTGCGTCCGGCCTACCACAACGTTTTTATAAAAAGGAGGGAAATACTGATATCTGTTACACTATGGCTGAATCTTGAAAACATTGTGCTAAGTGAAAGAATCCAGTCATAAAAGGCCATGTATTATATGATTCCCTTTAGATAAGCCTATCCAGAATAGACAAATTCAGAAAGACAAAAAACACATTAGTGGTTACTAGGGGATGGGGGAATAGGGGACTGCAGGTGATAGCTAAAGGTTATAGAGTTACTTTTTGAAATGATGAACAGTTCAAACATTGGCTGTGATGGTGGTTAGACAACTCTGTGAATATGCTAAAAAGCAGTGATATATACAGTTTAAAATGGTATGTTTTGGCCAGGCACGGTGGTTCATGCCTGTAATCCCAGCGTTTTGGGAGGCCAAGGCAGGAGGATCGCTTGAAACTAGGAATTCAAGACCAACCTGGACAATATAGTGAGATCCCATCTCTACAGAAAACTATAAAGTTAGTTGGGTGTGGTGGTGTGTGCCTGTAGTCCCAGCTACTTGGGAGGCTGTGGCAGGAGGGTCACTTGAGCCCAGGAGTTCGAGATTACAGTGAGCTGTGATGGAGCCACTGCTCTCCAGCCTGGACAACAGAGTGAGACTCTGTCTCTAAAAATATAGATAAAGAAACAAAATAAATGGCATATTTTATAGTGTTTGAATTATATTTCAATAAATCTTTTATTAAAATTTATAAAGAACACAAAGATAACTTGATTAAATCAAAAGGCACATTCTATTCTTGAATAGGAACATCCAAAATCATAAAGATGTCAACTGTTCCTAAGTTGATCTATAAATCTTTCTGGAAAAGACCAACAAGGTACTTTTGGTACTAGAAAAGCTGATTCTAACATTGAAAAATAAGCAATAGTTGACTGAATAATTCTGAAAAAGAACAAGAAGGGGTTTTTCAGGTTTCAAAAGAGAGTATAATAAAATAATTAGTGGGAAAGCAAAATTGAAATGGGGTGTGTACAAAAGTGGGAGCCAGTCAAACCACAGTGCTGGCCAAGTGGGCTAGAGCCAGCTGTGGGGTTCCTAGGTGTTGGAGTCACTCAAGAGTAATTTTTTTTTTTACACTGAAACTTATGACATATTTGTTTTTGACCTACAAAACCAGTAGTGTAAAGTGATTCAATTTACTACTTGAGGTGACCAAATGAGGGAAAAATCAGAGTTGAATTCAAAGCTTTTTGTCAGTGGTCAGTGACAAAGGAACCATGTATCCAAGCTGGAGGGCCTTAAAAACTAGTCCTAGATTCAAAAATGCAATTCAGGATTGTTGGGGGATGCAATTGAAGGGGAGCTGAAGCTGCTTGGACATGACATGAGGAAAGCCCCAAGTAACAGCTGTGGCACACCCTGGTCTATCTTGGGGGTTTCTTTGATTGGTAATGTGTTGGTAAGGGCCGGGCAAAGTACAGTGAAACACACTGGTTTTGGCAGGATCAGAGTTGATCACAGAGGCCCATGTGGAAAAAGGGAATTGTAGTGGATGTGAAATGCAGTTGCCATTACGCAATTTTTATGGGTCAGTTCTCAGGTCGGAAGCCAAGCATGTCATTATCAGGCATGGCACATAAATTCAGTGCAGCATCCTTGATTAAATCTGGGACTGCAGAAAAATCACTGTAAAGAATGTCACTGGAAGAATTGGGGAATTTCGAATACCTGTTAAGAAATAGTGTGTGGATATTGAATTTTCTGAGTGTGGTAATTATAGGTAATTATATTATGGTTATGTAAGAGAATATTTTAGTTCTTGATAGATAAAAACTGAAGTAGTCTGAGATGAAGTGACATGATGTCTGTATCAAATTGCTTCTGAAAAAAATTTAAGCAGACAAAAAGTAAATGAGGTGAAATGTTAACAGTGGTTTAGTCTAGATAATATATGTTTGGTATTTTTTGTTTTCTTTCTTTCTTTTTTTCTTTTTTTTTTTTTTTTTAACGGGGTTTCACTCTTGTCGCCCAGGCTGGAGTGCAATGTTGCAATCTCAGCTCACTGCAACCTCTCTGCCTCCTGGGTTCAAGCAATTATCCTGCCTCAGCCTCCTGAGTAGTTGGGATTACAGGCGTGTGCCACCACACCTGGCTAATTTCTGTATTTTTAGTAGACAAGGTTTCACCATGTTGGCCAGGCTCTTCTCAAACTCCTGACCTCAGGTGATCTGTCTGTCTTGGCCTCCTAAAATGCTGGGATTACAGACGTGAGCTACCGCACCCAGCCAGCAGTTTTCAAAATTAAAAAACAAAACAGAACAAAAACCTGAGAGGAGGCCTGGGTGTGATGGCTTATACCTATAATCCCAGTGCTTTGGTGGGCACAGGTACTTGGAAGGCTAAGACAGAAGGCTTGCTTGAGCCCAGCAGTTTGAAGCTGCAGTGAGCTATGATCACACCATTGCACTCCAGCCCAGGTGACAAAGCGAGACCCTGTCTTAAACAACAACAACAACGACAAACTTGAGAGAAAAGAATACTAGCATACATATGGTCAGCTGGATTTCTGTTTCTCTGTCAGACTGCAGGGGACACTTACCAAAAACGGATAGGAAGAATTAGGGAAATGATCACTGGTGAACATGCTTTAAAAGGTAGATGCTAAAATGGAACCAACAGGGCAATACAGGGCGTAAGGGTCAGAAGTCTGTAGTCACCTGCTGGGACCTTGTATTTGTCCTTGTTCTCCAGTTCTCTAAGGGCAGGGAGCATTGACCCTCAGTGCCTTTGTTCTCCCTAAGGTTTGTTCTCATAAAATTCCTTTATAATCTCACCTGTGGGCAACATCCCCCTGTCCTTGTCTCCATTCCCTTGTGCCTTGGGGCACTGAAGCCGGTTCTGTTTTGCTTTGTTTTTTGAGATAGAGTTTCGCTCTTATTGCCCAGGCTGGAGTGCAATGGTACGATCTCAGCTCACCGCAACCTCCGCCTCCCGGGTTCAAGCGATTCTCCTGCCTCAGCCTCCTGAGTAGCTGGGATTACAGACACCCGCCACCGTGCCCAGCTATTTTTTGTATTTTTATTAGAGACAAGGTCTCGCCATGTTGGCCAGGCTGGTCTTAAACTCTTAAACTCAGGTGATCCATCCATCTCGGCCTCCGAAAGTGCTGGGATTATAGGCACGAGCCACTGTACCTGGCCAGAAGCCTCTTCTTTGGTTTAGAGTCTAAGTAAATAACTACAGCAAGGGGAGCAGAGGGGTGGCTCACACCTGTAATCCCAGCACTTTGGGAGGCTGAGGTGGGAGGATCACTTGAGCCTAGGAGTTCAAGAGCTGCCTAGGCAACATAGCGAGACCCTATCTCTACAGAAAATTTAAAAATTAACCGGGTGTGGTGGTGCATGCCTGTAGTCCCAGCTACTTGGGAGGCTGAGGCACGAGGATCTCTTCTTGAGCTCAGGAGGTTGACGCTGCAGTGAACCATGATGCTATCACTGCACTCCAGCCTGGGTGACAGAGTGAGACCTTGTCTCAAAAAACAAACCTATAGCTGTGGTTCTTCAGCTTGCTTATGCAGGATGTGTATAAAGTGAGTATCTGTCTTAGCTGTACTTATGTCAGGGAAAAGGCATGTGGATTTAAGTGGCATTTTAAAAGGTCACTTAACATCTCAAATACCTGGAGCCACTGGAAACTGACAGCTGACCATGCTGGAAACCACAAAATGACAATTACTCACATGGTGAAGAGAAGATCTGAAAAGAAAACATCAGCTACTCTGCTTTCCTGCCTCTTTCGTAATAGTCTCAACTGCTTATTTATGAGATGTGGTTTGTCAAGATGATGAAAGGAGCTGAGAAGATTGGGAAAGATGCTAAAACATGAACAGGCATATTCTTATGTGAACCTTTGTGATTTCCTATGAGCTCTTCCTGCTTCACGAAGGTGGTGGGCATCATGAGGCCAGCGAAATTTCCTAAGAGTTTATAGACCCAATATTCTTTTTCATTTCTTAGTTACTGAAGACACTAATGAAGCCATAATTGCTAAGAGGGAGTTCTGATAGCAGTCACTATCAGGGCTATAATAGCTACCCTTAGTGGAGTGCTTAGTGTCAGGATCTGTTTTAGGCATTGAAATAGATTATGTCTTGTCATCCGCAGCACAGACCTGTAAGCCAAGCATCACTATCCCCATGATACAGATGGAGAAACACACTCTCAGTGAGATTAAGGAACTGGCTCACGCATATAACTAGTGCGGGCAGAGTCGGGTCTTTATCACTGATGCAGTGTGGATATCTGTCCCTCCAGATCGCATGTTGAAATGTGACCCCCAGTGTTGGAGGTGTGGTCTAAAAGAGGTGTTTGGGTCATGGGGGTGGATGCCTCATGAATAGTTTAGTGCCTTCCCTGCAGTAATGCGTGAGTGCTCTCTACTAGTTCACAGAGATCTGGTTGCTAGTCCGGAGCCTCCCTCCTCCTACTCCCTTGCTCCCTCTGTGACCATGTCACAGGTGGCTTCCCTTCCCCTTCAGTCGCTACTGGAAACTCCTTGGAGCCCTCCCCAGAAGCAAATGTTGGCACTAAGGCTTCCTGCACAGACTGCAGAACTGTGAGCCAAATAAACCTCTTTTCTTTGTAAGTTACCCAGCCTCAGGTATTCCTTTATACCAACGCAAAATGGACTAAGACACCCATTGAGTTCTGCTGCCCAGAATGGAGAAGTATGACTGGTAGTGCTGCACATATTCATTCAATGAGAAAATGTCTCAATTACACCAAGCATCTAGTTGTAGAAATGAGAAGAGGTGCCTGCTGAACATTCTGGAAACTCGCTCCTTTTTTGTGCTGTGAGTTCAGACTGAACAGGATCGGCAAGCATAACTGTATCTGTGTTCCATGCCTTATCCTCCAGCAAATACCAGGAACATTCTGGAGTTGAAGCTGTTTCCACTAACAGCCAGAGAATAGTCCAGTTCTAATGGAGGTGCCAGGGATGCTGTGTCCTGGAGAGCACTGAATTTCCTGGAGACAGTCTTCTGGAGTATTTCTTTTTTTTTTTTTTTTGAGGCGGAGTCTCGCTCTGTCGCCCGGACTGGAGTGCAGTGGCCGGATCTCAGCTCACTGCAAGCTCCGCCTCCCGGGTTTACGCCATTCTCCTGCCTCAGCCTCCGGAGCAGCTGGGACTATAGGCGCCCGCCACCTCGCCCGGCTAGTTTTTTTTTTTTTTTTTTTTGTATTTTTAGTAGAGACGGGGTTTCACCGTGTTAGCCAGGATGGCTTCTGGAGTATTTCTAGGAAGCATAACTTTTTTTTTTTTTTTGAGATGGAGTCTCACTCTGTCACCTAGGCTGGAATGCAGTGGCACAATCTCAGCTCACTACAACCTCCACCTCCCGGGTTCAAGCGATTCTCCTGCCTCAGCCTCCCTAGTAGCTGGGATTACAGGCGCGTGCCACCGCATCCGGCTAATTTTTTTTTTTTTTTGTATTTTTAGTACAGATGGGGTTTCTCCATGTTAGCCAGGATGGTCTCAATCTCCTGACCTCGTGATCTGCCCGCCTTGGCCTCCGAAAGTGCTGGGATTACAGACGTGAGCCACCGTGCCCAGCCAGAAGCATAACTTTTCAACGTTTGTGCAGATAACACACCGAGGGGCCTGGCCCATGACTACAGAGGAATATCGTCTATGATTGAAATAATTAAAAGACCAGAGTTCCCTGCTAACTTTGAATATGATTTGGCCAAGTGCCTGGTCTTAGAGAAAACAAGAGCCCATCAGCAGGAAGGTCTTTATGGGGAAAAGGTGCCCCTCCTTATGCTCTCTATAAAGACAGGGAGACTCCGCTGGTGGACTTGTCAAGGGATGCGTTCTCCAAAAGCAACGAGTGAGATGGAGTCTGAGGCGCATGATACCCATTAGAGATCCACACCTAGGAAGGGAAGGAGGAAAAACTGATGGGACAGAGGAAAAAAACTTAACTGTGTTGTGGGCCCAGCACAGCCTCAGTCTACCTGGAGGGCACTCTGAAGCAACAGTGTTCATCAAGAGTGTCCACTTCAGGCCGGGCGGTGGCTCACACCTGTAATCCCAGCACTTTGGGAGGCTGAGGTGGGCAGATCAGAAAGTAGGAGATCAAGACCATCCTGGCTAACACGGTGAAACTCTGTCTCTACTGAAAATACAAAAAATTAGCCGGGCGTGGTGGCGGATGCCTACAGTCCCAGCTACTCGGGAGGCTGAGGCAGGAGAATGGCCTGAACCTGGGAGGTGGAGCTTACAGTGAGCCGAGATCGCGCCACTGCACTCCAGCCTGGGGGACAGAGCCAGACTCTATCTCAAAAAAAAAAACAAAAAAAATTGTCCCCTTCAGACTGGAATGGTGGGGCCTGTGTATCCTGCTTCACCCAGTGACTGGATGAGGCTGCCCCAAGAGGGCAGCAGCCTTGGGTGACCCAAAATCACCCCCAGACCAAGGACCCCCAAAGAGCCAAAAGCTAGAGGCTGCCCATTGACCGCAAGCCCTGCAGCTAGGCAGCACATCTTCTCTGGTGGGGAAGATGGAGGAGGGGATGAGTGAAACAACTCCATGCCTTCAGCAGTCTTCTACCCAGGCTCTTCCAAGCTCCCCATAACATCATCCTCTTAGGCAACATCTTTTACTAAATATTGCATTAGATGCTAATGGCATCTGTCCCATATCCCTTCAGCCCTCCCTGTTTCATCTGCGGCTGTGGTTGACAGTTTTTGTGCAAGCTAACAGCTTCTCCCTTTTGCCACTGGGGTCAGTTAACTTTCAGTTACAGACAAACCTGTTTAAAACACAAACAGGCATATACCTCTTAGAAGAGAACAAAAATGTTGCCTTTTCAGATCTTAGACTTTAAGAAATTTTGGAACCAGGAATTGACAAACAGTGCTTGGAATTCAAGGAATGAACTGGCCTCAGGCATTTCTAAAAGAAATTCCAACTCAGTAGAGAGAGTAATTTGAACTTGCATTTCCCATGAGCAAACTTTCATGATCCTGTAGCTATAACACGACTGGATGGTGAGAACGTAACCACTGCTGGTATCATCCCAACTTGTCCGCCCACAGTGTTAGCCTTTGGGCTTCCTGGGATATCTGAGTGGCAAGTTACCCATGAAATACATTAGGCAAACAGGATTCGATGAAAGAAGGAGGAAATTCTTTCTACACTTTGGATGTTTATATTTTAGATCTAAATTGCGGCATGTACATACTGGTTCTTTTCTTAATCATTGGCTTATTGCAGTTGAAGTTCACATTAATAAAGGAATGTTTTCTGTGCAAAGAAAGACAACCCCGCTGATTTCCTGCTGTAGGACAGGCTATCCTGGAACTCATGCAGGCTGGGCAGTTGTCTACACCCATCCCTGATCCTCTTAGTGTTCTTCAGATGTTAGGCCTGCACCTTCAACTACAAATTAGGCAAAGCTAAGAGACAAACATGACTAATTTCGTATATTAATTTTATATATTCCTATATTAATTTCCCAAAAAGATTTTAAACCAAGGTTATACAATGAAGCTAATCAAATAGAAGTGGCAAATCAAGATAAGGAAAGAAAACCCGAGATTTCATGGGAGCAAAAGGGCTGTTGTAACCGCATCAGAACGTGGGCATGAGGTCCTAGTTTCCAGAGCAGTAAAAACAAAACAACAACAACAACAACAACAAAACACACACACACACACACACACACAAAACCACCAAGTTACACAGTTCTCGTCAGAAAGAGGAACGCATTCCAGATTCTTAACAGAGATGCATTCTCCCTCCCAAATTTCTAAAATTTAAACATTAACAAATTTATTTTTATTTTTTATTTTTATACTTTAAGTTCTGAGATACATGTGCAGAACGTGCAGGTTCGTTACATAGGTATATGTGTGCCACGGTGGCTTGGTGCATCTATCAACCCGTCACCTATGTTTTAAGCCTCTCATGCATTAGCCATTTGTCCTGATGCTCTCCCTCACCTCGCCTCTGCTCCGACAGGCCTGTGTGTGTGTCATTCCCCTCTCTGTCCATGTGTTCTCATTGTTCAGCTCTCGCTTATGAATGAGAGCATGCAGTGTTTGGTTTTCTCTTCCTGTGTTAATTTGCTGAGGATGATGGCTTCCAGCTACATCCATGTCCCTGCAAAGGTCATGATCTCATTCATTTTTGTGGCTGCATAATATTCCATGGTACATATGTACCACATTTTCTTTATCCAGTCTATCATTGATGGGCATTTAGGTTGATTCCATGTCTTTACTACTGTGAATAGTGCTGCATGTGAATATTCACATGCATGCACTGTGAATAGTACGTGCATGAGCACGTACCTTTATGATAGAATGATTTGTATTCCTTTCGGTATATACCTAGTAATGGGATTGCTGGGTCAAATGGTATTTCTGGTTCCAGATCCTTGAGGAATCGACACACTGTCTTTCACAATGGTTAAACTAATTTACAGTCCCACCAACAACGTAAAAGCATTCCTATTTCTCCACAGCCTTGCCAGCATCTGTTGTTTCTTGACTTTTTAATAATTACCATTCTGCCTGGCATGAGATAGTATCTCACTGTGGTTTTGATTTGCATTTCCCTAATGATTGGGAATGTTGAGCTTTTCTTCATGTGTTTATTGGCTGCAAAAATGTCTTCTTTGGAGAAGTGTCTGTTCATATCCTTTGCCCACTTTTTGATAGGTTTGTTTTTCTTGTAAATTTGTTTAAGTTCCTTATTAATTCTGGATATTAGACTTTTGTCAGATGAGTAGATTGCAAAAATTTTCTCCCATTCTGTAGGTTGCCTGTTCTCTCTGATGATAATTTCTTTTGCTGTGCAGAAACTCTTTAGTTTAATTAGATCTCATTTGTCAATTTTAGCCTTTGTTGCAATTGCCTTTGGCAATTTTATCATAAAATCTTTGCCCATGCCTATGTCTTGAATGGTATTGCCTAGGTTTTCTTCTAGGGTTTTTATGTTTTTGGGTTTTACATTTAAGTCTTTAATCCATCTTGAGTTAATTTTTGTATAAGATGTAAGGAAAGGGTCCAGTTTCAGTTTTCTGCATATGACTAGCCAGTTTTTCCCAGCACCATTTATTAAATAGAGAATTCTTTCCCATTGCTTATTTTTGTCAGGTTTGTTGAAGATTAGATGGTTGTGGATGTGTGGTGTTATTTCCAAGGTCTCTATTCTGTTCCATTGGTCTATATGTCTGTTTTGGTACCAGTACTATGCTGTTTTGGTTACTGTAGCCTTATAATATAGTTTGAAGTCAGGTAGTGTGATGCCTCCAACTCTGTACTTTTTCCTTAGGATTGCCTTGGCTATGTGGGCTCTTTTTTGGTTCCATATGAATTTTAAAGTAGTTTTTTCTAATTCTGTGAAGAATGTTGATGGTAGTTTGATGGGAATAGCATTGAATCTATTAATTACTTTGGGCAGTATGGCCATTTTCACAATAGTGATTCTTCCTATCCATGAAGATGGAAGGTTTTTCCATTTGCTTGTGTCCTCTCTTATTTCCTTAAGCAGTGGTTTGTAGTTCCCCTTGAAGAGGTCCTTCACGTCCCTTGTTAGCTATATTTCTAGATATTTCATTCTCTTTATAGCAATTGTGAACGGGAGTTCATTCATGATTAGACTCTCTCCTTGTTTATTGTTGGTGTATAGGAATGTTTGTGATTTTTGCACATTGGTTTTTGTATCCTGAGACTTTGCTTAAGTTGCTTATCAGCTTAAGGAGTTTTCGGCTGAGAAGATGGGGTTTTCTAAATATAGGATCATGTCATCTGCAAACAGAGACGATTTGACTTCCTCTCTTCCTATTTGAATACCCTTTATTTCTTTCTTTTGCCTGATTGCCCTGGTCAGAACTTCCAATACTATGTTGAATGGAAGTGGTTTTAAAATTTTTAAATGCCTGATTAAAAAATAAAATCTGGCCAGGTGTGGTGGCTTACTCCTATAATCCAGCACTTTGGGATGCCAAGGCTGGTGGATCACCTGAGGTCAGGAGTTCGAGACCAACTTGGCCAAGATGGTGAGACTCTGTCTATACTAAAAAAAAAAAAAAAAAAAAAAAAAAAAAAAAGATACAAAAAGTAGATGGTGGCAGACACCTGTAATCCCAGCTACTTGGGAGACTGAGGCACAAGAATCGCTTGAATCTGGGAGGCAGAGGATGCAGTAAGCCGAGATCATGCCATTGCACTCCAGCCTGGGTGATAAGGAGAAACTCCATCTCAAAATAAGTAAGTAAATAAATAAATAAATAAAATCTAACATTTCGAAGGTAAATTTCTCATGTGGAGCTTTACTTTTCAGATACTGATTGATAATGCATGATACTGATTGATTTAATGTGTAACAATTTTCCAGCATAGATAGAAGTAAATTTTCCATAGCCTGGCTGAGCATGGTGGCTCAACCTTAATCTTAGCACTTTGGGAGGCCAAGGCAGGAGGATTGCGTCAGCCTAGGACTTTGAGACCAGCCTGGGCAACATAGCAAGACCCCATTTCAGCTTTTAAAAATAAAAGAATAAAATTTTTACAAAAAATATATACCTCCTTCAGCCCTTATAGGGGAAAGAATGTGGGTTTTGTTTTCAGGAAGACCTGGGTTTAAATCCCAACTTCGCTAGTCACTATTTGAAGGAGCTGGAGAAATTGTTTACTCTCTTTGAAGTTCAGTTTTCCTCTCAGGAGAGCAGAGATGATAAACTCTTCATCACAAGGTTGTCACAAGGATTACATGCAGTAACATACGTAAAACTCTAATCTGGTACTTAAGAGATGTGATTTTCTTTTCCCATACAGGCATGCTCTCTCTTTTTTTTTTTCTTGGTGTATCAGTCAGAGTCCTGCTAGAAAAAAGATTGCAGAGGTATAGCATGTAGCACAAGGATGATTTTCGAAGTTGTAGATGTTTATGGGATGGTGATGTTCCCAGAGATTTGCAGGAACAGGGAGCGATTCTCACCTGAGCAGTAGGGATGGGACCCATCATCAGAGTCTGGGGAGGGAATTGTGGCCAGGGGAGAGGGAGGGCCCCTGACAAAAGCTTTGGTAAAGGCATACCACTATTGCTAAAACCATGGCCGGTCGGGGAAGGAGCCAGGGAAATTCAGGCCGCAGGCTCTCTCTCCTCCTACATCAACAACTGCTGCTACCTCCATCAGCCTAACCCAGCTGGAGGCCAGGGGGAGAGGTGACTTAAGTGATGTGGCCTGTATAAGTCATCCTCCCAGGGCACAGAGCAGGGTGGGGAGGAGTAGAGTGGGTCTGAAAAAACAATCCAAGACTGTCCAGCACACATGGATGAAAACCTTGATGCAAAAGGCAAAAGCAGGTCATGGAAGTACAGCTAACTGAAAGGGATTTTGTGAGGATTTGGAGTTTTCCTGTGATGACTCAGAGTACTTCCAGGAAGTACACGTATAAATACGCGCATCTTGCACCAGTCTGGCTTTGGGATGCAGAGAGCACACAGTGAAAACTGATGCTCTCTACCAGGGCCAGGCTTGCTGTAGCTTCACACTCCTCCACACTTTAGAAAACCTGCAGGTGACTGGCAGGGAGGATGAGTCTGATGTTTCCTTCTGCACCCCCGTCCACCCTGATAAGATGTTATCAGTGACAATGCTTGCCTGAAACTTCATTAGCAATTTTAATTTCACCTCATCCGGTGGTCCTGTGATCTCGCCCTGCCTCCATTTGCTTTGTGATGTTTTATTACCTTGTGAAGTATGTGATCTCTGTGACCCACACCCTATTTGTGCACTCCCTCCCCTTTTGAAAATCGCTGATAAAAACGTGCTGGTTTCACGGCTCGGGGAACATCACCGGTCCTGCCGACATGTGATGTCTCCCCCGGACACGCAGCTTTAAATTTCTCTCTCTTGTGCTCCTTCCCTTTATTTCTCAACCCAGCCAAGGCACTTAGGAAATAGAAAAGAACACACGTTAAACATCGGGAGCGAGTTCTCCCGAGACACCAGAAGTGGCTCGTCCAGGCTCTGCAGGCTGAGTCCATAGACTGTCAGAGAGTTGGTACTTCGCTGACTGAGGCCCCATGTCACAGGGGTGGGCCAAGGTCAGTGCAGCCCTGCACATATTCAAAGAAGCTATTTCCCCTTATCACCACCAAGGGGGAGAAACAGGAATGTTTCCCCTACTATGAAATGAGTAATGAATGGATGAATACATATTTCTAAATAGCATACTCTTCATGTAAAACTACCTTGCTAAAATAACTGAAAAATTTAAACACACACACACACTTCTTTTTTAATGCTTTATTTTGGTAAAATATATATAACATAAAGTTTATCATCTTAGGCTGAGGGCAGTGGCTCATGCCTGTAATCACAGCACTTTGGGAAGCTGAGACGCCTGAGGTCAGCAGTTCAAGAGCAGTCTGACCAAAATGGTCAAAAGAGTTGAAGGAGATATAGAATTTTTAAAAAATTTTATTATTTTATTTTAAAAAGTTGAAATGGTGTCTTGCTATGTTGCCCAGACTGGTGTCAAACTCCTAGGCTCTTATGGCCTTTTTTTTTTTTTTTTTTGAGATGAAATCTCTCTCTGTTGTCCAGGCTGGAGCACAGTGGCATTATCTGGCACACTGCAACCTCTGCCCCCAGATTCAAGCAATTCTCCCATCTCAGCCTACCAAGTAGCTGGGATTACAGGCACCCACCACCATGCGTGGCTAATTTTTGTATTTTTAGTAGAGACAGGGTTTCACCACATTGGCCAGGCTGGTTTCAAATTCCTTGATCTCAGTTGATCCACCCGCCTTGGCCTACCAAAGTGCTGGGATTACAGGCATGAGCCACCACACCTGGACCCCTTCTTTCAATTATTTTGGGTAGATACCTAGAAGCAGAATTGCAGGATCATGTGGTAATTCTATGTTTAATGTTTCGAGGCACTACCATACTGTCTTCCACATCGGTGTGCCGTTTAACATTTCACCAATAGTGCACAAGGGTTCTAATTTCTCTATATCCTCATCAACACTTGTTACTTTCTGTTTAGTTATTTTTGATTTTTGATAACAGCCATCCTAATGGGTGTGAAGTGGTGTCTCAACAGGGTTTTGATTTGCATTTCCTTAATAATTACTGATATGGAGCATCTTTTCATGTGCATATTGTCCATCTGTATATCTTCTTTGGAGAAATGTCTATTCCAGTCTTCTGCCTTTTTGTTTTTTGAGATGGAGTCTCACTGTGTTGCCCAGGCTGGAGTGCAGTGGCATTATCTTGGCTCATCACAACCTCCACCTCCCAGATTCAAGTGATTTTCTTGCCTCAACCTCCCAAGTAGCTGGGATTTCAGGCGTGCATCACCACACCCAGCTATTTTTTGTATTTTTTGTTGAGATGGAGTTTCACCATGTTGGCCAGGCTGGTCTCAATCTCCTGATCTCAAGTGATCCGCCCACCTCGGCCTCCCAAAGTGCTGGGGTTACAGGTATGAGCCACCACACCCAGCCTACTGCCCATTTTTAAATTGGGTTGTTTCTTTTATATAATTGAGTTGTAGGAGTTCTTTATATATTTTGGTTATTAACCCCTTGTCAAATATACGATTTGTAAATATTCTTTCCCATTCTGTGGGATAACTTTTCACTCTGTTGATAGTGTCCTTTGAGGCACAAAATTTTTCAATTTTGAGGAAGCCCAATGTAACTATTTTCTCTTTTGTTTCCTATCCTTTTGGTGTCATATTGAAGAAATAATTGCCAAATCCAATGCCATGAACCTTTTCCCCTATGTTTTCCTCTAAGAGCATTATAGTGTTAGGTCTTACATTTAGGTATTTGATTCATTCTGAGTTAATTTCTGTATCTGGTGTAAGGGAGGGTCCAAATTCATTCTTCTGTATATGGACATTCAGTTTACACAACATCATTTGTTGAAAAGACTGTTCTTTTCCCATTGAACGATTTTATCACCCTTGCCATTTGACTATATATTGGAAGGTTCATTTCCAGGCCTTCTATTCTATTCCATTGGTCTATATGACTAGCACCGCATGATTTTGATTACTGTAGCTTTGTAAAAAGTTTGTTTTTGTTTTTGGAAATGGAGTCTCGCTCTGTCACTAAGGCTGGAGTGTAGTGGTGTGATCTCAGCTCACTGCAATCTCCACCTCCTGGGTTCAAGTGATTCTCCTGCCTTAGCCTCCTGAGTAGCTGGGATTACAGAGGCACACCACCACACCCAGCTAATTTTTATATTTTTAGTAGGGATGGGTTTTCACCATGTTGATCAGGCTGGTCTTGAGCTCCTGACCTTGTGAGCCACCCGCCTCGGCCTCCCAAAGTGTTAGAATTACAGGTGTGAGCCACTGCGCCTGGCCAAAAGTTTTGAAATAAGGAAATGTGAGTCCTCCAATTTTGTTTTTATTTTAAGATTGTTTTCGCTATTTGAGGTCCCTTGAGATTCCATATAAATTTAAGGTTTGTTTATATTTCTGCAAAAAAAGTTACTGAATTTTTGATACGAATAGCACTGGATCTTAGCCAATATTAAGTCTTCCAATCCACAACCATGGGTGCCTTTTCATTTATTTGTGTATTTAATTTCTTTCATAAGTGTTTTGTAGTTTTTAGTATGCAAGTGTTCATACTAAAGTAAACCAAAGAAGTTAAGTTCCCTCCTAAGTATTTTATTATTTTTGGTATTATTGTAAATATAATTTTCTTAATTTCCTTTTTAGATTGCTCGTCATGAGTATATAGAAATTCAGTTGATTTTTGTGTGTTGATTTCGTATATTACAACTTTGCTAAATTCAATTATTAGCTCTGACAGGTATTTTGTATAATTTAGGGTTTTCTACATGTAAGATCATGTCACCTGCAAACAGAGATAATTTACTTCTTCCTTTCTAGTCTGAATGCCTTTTATTTATTTTTCTTGCCTAATAAGTCTGGTTAAAACTTCTAATACTATATTGAATAGAAATGGTGAAAGTGGGCACCCTTGTCTTGTTCCTGATCTTAGGAGAGAAGCTTTCCATTTTTCTCCATTGAGAATAAAGTTCTCTATGGATTTTTCCTACATGGTCTTTATTATGTGGAGGACACATACACTTCTTGAGTGCTTTCCATGTGCCAAGCATTTCTAAATGCTCTGTATATATTATCTCCTTAATTGCACATAACTCTGTGAAATAGGTTCTATTATCCCTCTTTTTTTCAGATGAGAAAACTATTGCATGGAGAGGTGTGTTCTCCCTGTAAATGAGATGATTTCTGTATGTGGGTTTTATTTTTACATATGGCATGTTGGTTTTATTAAAATAATGATTTATTTAGTTATATTAAACTTTAATTTTAAACAAACCAACTTTGTAGCATTATCAATTGCCCCATGTTGTGAATTTAGATCACACAATCACTTATTAGATGACAGACTGCTGCAGTACAGTGCTAAAGGTCATGATTACTACATATCCTACTTAGAACACAACTGTTTGGATTTTTCTTTTTTTTTTTTTTGAGACAGAATGTCTCTCTGTCACCCAGGCTGGCATGCAGTGGCATGCAACCTCAATTTCCTGGGCTCAAGTGATCTAAGATTCTGAGCAAATACCTTTCCGCTTAAAAATCTAATATATAGGCCTGGCACTGTGGCTCATGCCTGTATTCCCAGTACTTTGGGAGGCTGAGGCAGGTGGATCACTTGAGGTCAGGAGTTTGAGACCAGCCTGGCCCACATAGTGAAATCCCGTCTCTACTAAAAATACAAAAATTAGCCAGATGTGGTGGCAGATGCCTGCAATCCCAGCTACTCAGGAGGCCCAGGCAAGAGAATCGCTTGAACCCTGACAGAGCAATATCCTGTCTCAAAACAAAGAAACAAACAGTTTTTTTGTTGCTGTTGTTTTGAGATGGAGTCTTGCTCTGTCGCCCAGGCAGGAGTGCAGTGATGCGATATTGGCTCACTGCAACCTCCACGTCCCGGATTCAAGTGATTCTCCTGCCTCAGCTTTCTGAGTAGCTGGGACTACAGGCACACGCCACTATGCCCAGATAATTTTTATGTTTTTAGTAGAGGCGGGGTTTCACCATGTTGGCCAGGATTGTCTCAATCTCTTGACCTCATGATCCACCTGCCTCTGCCTCCCAAAATGTTGTGATCACAGGCGTGAGCAGCTGTAGCTGGCCTATATATATATTTTTAATATATATATAATATTTTAATATTTTTTAATCTAACATATTAATGTAATTTTTAATATTTGTAAAAATCATAGAAAACCTTTCCAGATAAGAACAGCTACTACCACTTTGTAACATACAATAACTCAGTTAAACAGCTTAAGAACTCACTGTAGTTTAGTGGTTAAGACCCAGCACTCCCGAGCTATATGATCTGGATTCAAGTCCTGCCTCTATTATATATACATGTGATTAGGCCACTGCACTCCAGCCTGTGCAACACAGCAAGATGCTGTCTCAGGAAAAAATGTTTTAAAAAGAATGATGAAAATGTAATATGTCATTTGGGAACAGGTCCTAATAATGTAATAACATATATGTAGAATAAGTTCATTTTTATAAAGCAAGCATATAATTGTACAAGAGTACAAAAAAAAAAATGGCCAGGCATGGTGGCTCATGCTTGTAATCCCAGCATTTTAGGAGGCTGAGGTGGGTGAATCACCAGAGGTCAGGAGTTCGAGACCAGCTTGGTCAACTTAGTGAAACCTTGTCTCTACTGAAAATACAAAAAAATTAGCTGGGTAGGCACGGTATCAGGCGCCTGTTTAATTCCAGTTACTTGGGAGGCTGAGGTGGGAGAATTGCTTGAACCCAGGAGGCAGAGGATGCAGTGAGCCTATGGCATGCCACTGGACTTTAGACTGGGCGACAGAGTGAGACTCTGTCTCAAAAAACAAAACAAAACAAAACAGTAGCAAGAAAGGCCAGCTTGGTACCCTATGCTGGTCTTTTGACTGACCTCGACTCACCAGACCTGGCCCCACTCAGGGCAAGCATTAGGTCCTCTCCCACCACTAAGGCCGACAGCAGCTCCTTCCAAATCTGATGCTATCAGGCAGTGTTCTCAGCATCTTCCTCACTCAGGTGTCCAAAGGGCCCTGGCCAGCCGGACCTGGGCTCAGTGTGTGCCCAGGAGGGAGCAACTGGGTCTGTGGCCTGCACCCCTTTGTCAACCCAACTCGGCCACCCTGAGCAGGACTGAGGGCTGCCCCAAAGCTTCAGTCGGGGTGGTTGCAAATTACATTCTAGGCTGTCTTAGGACTATGTATTCTATGTATTGCAAGCATTTTTTTTTTTTTTTTGCAAGGTGGATGGATGAAAAGAGAGAGAGAGGGAGAGATAAAGGAGCATGGGCGAACATTCATTGTAAAATCCCAGTGGTGGATGTAGGTGTGTTTGTGTTCATTGTACAATCCTTTCCACTCACCTATGGGTTTGAAAATTTCAACAATAAAAGGGTGGAAGAAAACCAAGGAACTAAAGAAGAAAATCATACTTGGACATAGACAACCAGAACTCATGATACATCCTGGGTGACAAGTGACTGATGAGAGGCACAGACCAAGCCCTGGGGCTTCAGGGAGTCAGAGGGGCTAGTCATCAGGGAAGGCTTCCAGGATGAGGTGCCCTTTGAACAGGGCTGTGAGGGACAGGTGGGCTCGGCCCTTCAAGGTGAGGCAGGGCTTGCAGAGTGCCTATGCCCCACCTGGTCCCACCTCTGCACAGGGCGCCCAGAGCAGGGAGTGGCCCCTGCAGGGCCTGGGGTTCCTGCTAAGACCCTCAGACACCTGCCAGGCTAGAGAGGGAGGTCCCTGTCAAAACCCTCCAGCCATGTGTCGGGGTGGGCTCAGGATGGGCCTGGAGCGGTGAGGTCAGCAGAGGCCTCTGCCAGGCTGGATATGAGGCCTAGGACTGAACAGGGAAGTCTGGGCTCCCTGCTCCCTGGAGCCCTCCTGGCTTCTCGGCGGCAGCCTGCTGAGAGGGCTCATTCTGTTGCATTTGGGTTTCAGGCTCCTGCCTTGGCCTTTCCCTGCTGTGACTGTCACCCTCCATGTCGGGCAGCTTTGCCCAAGTTAGCCAACAGCTGACAGTTCAGGGCTGTGACTGCCAGGCCACATGGGCAGAGGTAGAGGGCCAAGCTGGTGGGCAGAGGGCACCTGTCACCTCGACTCAGCTGCCTCCATGGAGGAGTGACGACTCACATCCTCACCTAGGGTTGACAGGGCTGCTTAGATGCAACAGCCGGTGCATGTCCAGGGGACATCATCAGAGGAGCACAGCTGTCACAACTGCTGCACGGCTGAGCAGCTTTAAATCAGGAGCAGCAGAAAGAGACCCCGAGGGGGAGGGGAGCTCTCTATGTCACCCCAACCCTCAGCTCTGCATCAGGAAGAGGTAAGGTTGGGGACAGAGCCCAGGACCAATCATGGAAGTGTCAGCACAGCTCCTGTTTTTGGGACCTACCAGCTCCCAGCCCTGTGCCAGTCCCCGCACACCCCAGTGCCTTGGGACTCACAACAGGCCCCAGAAGTGAACTCCGAAAGCTCCTGTGTTGGAAGAAAAGCTGAGTATTGGGAGAAAAGCTGAGGCAGGGCTTGCATGTCTCCTAGACTTGCTGGCTCCTTGCTTCTAGCACTCTCATGATCTCAAGCAGCTATATGTTTCTTGTTCACTTAATACACCGTTTCCTTTCAACCCCCACATCCTCACCACCTGTTTCTTTGTTTGAGCACCAATAAATAGCATGGGCTTCCAGAGCTTGGGGCCTTTGCAGCCTCCACACTCACAATGGCCCCCTGGTCCCACTTTCTCTCTCAAGCTGTCTTTTTCTCACTCCTTTGACTCTGCTGGACTTCCTCGCTCCCACAATCTGGTGTTGAGTCTGATCACCCCAACACTCCAGGACCCCTGCGGGCGGCTGGGCCTACAGCACTGACCACACCAGGGCATGGCCAGGTGCCCCTACCTCATCCTCCAGGAGAGAGGCTGCCAAGACCCAAGCACCTGCTACCCAGAGACCCCTAGAGTGAGGAAGGTCTCAGGCCAGCACCCATTTTACAAAGGAGGAGCTGAGAGGGGCAGGTCCCTTCTCACCAGGCTGCCCGAACTCTCACCCATTAGCAGCCTGCACTATCTCTGCCTGAGGGCAGCTCCAGCCAGGACTCCACGAGCACAGGCCTCTGGCACAGGCAGGGGGAGGAGCAGCCGGGCTCTCCTGCAGGCAGAGCCTGCGGGCAGCCCTGCTGGCATCTCTGGGCCCAGGAATACAGGACTCCAGGTCAGTGGCACCTGGGCAGGGGACCCCATGGCCACCTCAATGCCTTTCCTCACCAGCCCTGCCTTTTCTTGACAAGAGCTGCAACCACACAGTGGGGAGGGAAGTCAGTGGCTGTGGACAGCCTTCTGCATGAGACACATTCAGGGAATGCAAGTCACTCACAGGGCAAACGAGGAAGGGAGGAGGAAGACTAAGGTGTGTGCAAGGGGGCAAACCCCTTGCATCTTCTCTTTTCCTTTTCACACAGCCCAGCTGGAGGGCAACCACCTCAGGATTATGAGCACCAGGGGTGCACACACAGGATCCCACACAGTTCTCAGAACTCCATGGGTTGGGGGCTTACTATGCTCACTGCACCAGGAAGGGACCTGGAGCTCCAAGAGAGTGAGCAACTTGCTCCAAGAGGCAGGGCAGGGGTGGCCTTGCAGAATCTGCACACAGAGCTCTCTGAGGCTCTTGCCCAGCTCTGTTCCCCCTATGGGACCACCACAGGGATGGCAGATGCTTAAACCTGGAGTTGAAATTTTCCATCTGCTGAATTGCCTGCAAGAAAATGAAGAAATATTGAGCCTGGACAGTGAAATGTTACCACTGATGCTCTAAGACCTTGTAAACTAGAATTGATTCTTGGAGCTCAAGGGGTCTATACATTTCTAAATCCTGCCTGCAAGGATGTGCGTCCTTCAGGCACCATTTTCTGAAGCTTGTGGAGACCCTCTTTTATTTTCTTCCTGAAAAAACTCCAAAACGGCGGTTGCCGTGGAAAGACATGAACTGTTAAAAATTAGCTCCCAAGTTATCTAGGAGTCACTGTTCATTGTGCAAGGCTTCCTGGATGGAGGAGGAGGCCAGGCAAGGGCTCTGTGACATTGACCATAGACTTCAGGCCTTGTGATCTCATCCCAGTTCCAGGGAATGCAGGCCTGGGGAATCTCACCAGGGCCCCGCTTAGACCATCTCTGGTGACAGTCGGAGCTTCCCATGGATGAGCAACTGTGAGTCAGGAAATGCAATGGGGTCGACATTCCTAACCCTAACCCTAACCCTAACTCTGAAACAGGAATGGGCAACTGAGAGTCAGCGACTGACAATGGGGTTGACATTCCTAACTCTAACTCTAATCTTCACCCTAATCCTAATCCTGAACCAGGGATGGGCGACTGAGAGTCAGCCACTGACAATGGGGTTGACATTCCTAACTCTTACTCTAATCCAAACCCTAACCCTAACAAGGACTCTCCTGTGTTGGGCACTCCATCCTTTGACAGGTAGGGCTGCATTTGGGAAAAGTCATCCTGCCAAACCCCTAGCCCTACACCCAGCCCCCACGGCCCCAGACCCCTGACCCTGACTCAGTTTCCTGCTCTATCTTTACCCTGACACAGGAAGTACCAAATCTGCTTAGTTAGACTGCCTGGTCTCCTTGACTTTCTGTGCCCCTGAAACAAAAAGACCAAAGACTGGAGAGGTAGCCCTGACGGCTGTGCATGCAGGGGCTGAACACTGATCTGCAGGCTGGCTGGGGGATGTGGCCTGTCAGCTGCTGTTAAAACAGACAGAATGGGCTGGGGAAGCCAGGACTGGCTCTGGTGGCAGGACTGGGGCAGGCCAGGGACTTAGGGTCAGGCTAATCCAATGTGACAGGCTGAGCCTGCACAGCAAGGCTGGGCAGAGCATGGACCCTGAAGGATGGCTTCCCACTCCGGGCAGAGTCCCTGCCATGGTCAGAGCTCTAAGAGCCCTGCCCTGCCCAGCCCAGGAGGGGAGGAGGCCAGGCCCATCCATACCCAGAAGAGGCCACGGCCTGGCCTTCCTCTGGCCATGCCCAAACCCCGCTCCCCGTCTGGGTCACCCACCACAGTCCTCCCCCATAGACTTGCTTTTTACCACCTCACACCCACTCCAGTCTCTCTGCCAAACCTACAGCTCAGGGCACACAGATCCAAGCCTCCCCCCCAGCTCAAGATGCGGCAGCCCACCTTATATCCCCTCGAAGCTGCAAGTGGGGTCCAGGCCCCCATCCAGTCCTCAGTGTCCTCACCTCTCCTGTGCTTCACCCTATCTGGGCCAAGTTCTGGGCATGTGCATTGGAAGTGCCCTCACCTCCCACCAAATAGGAAGTCTGCAGTGGACCCTGCTGGGCCTGGGCACCTCTCTAGGCCACCTCAAGCCACCTGAGCTTTCTCCTCTTACCTCTCTCCAGTTTCCCAGCCTGGCCTGGAGCTCAGAATTCCACTCAGGGACTCCCCTGTCTGGTCCTGCCAGCATCCCTGTGCTAAAGCCCCAGGAATCTCACCACCAGCTCTGATCCTGTCTCCCTCCCGCACTGGCCAGGGCAGGGGGAACAGGCACGGAACAGCCGCCCGCACACATGTGTGTTCACAGGACACCCCCTCCGCTCTGCCAGCCCCTGCACCCCGGGAATCCTCACAGCCACCTCCCAGAGAAGGAGGCAGGGCAGAGAGAGGGCAGGGGAGTGTGAAGTGGGGGAAGCCAAGAACTTCTAGAGCACAGGGGCCTGCAGGTAACCTTGCAGCCATGGGTAGAAGGATGCAGGAGAGCCGGGGCTAAGGTCAGGGTGGGTTCTGTGAGTTGCCCTGTCCAGCCTGCCCTGTGTGCTGTCAGACTCCCAACCAAGGTCTCTGGGAATCCCTCAGCTCCCTGGAGCTCCCTCTGGCTCAGCTCATCAGGCCTCCCTTTGGGGCTCAAAGCAGCACTCACTTGTCTGAGGTGAGCAGCAAGACAGTGTCGCCATCCATGGAGCAGGTGACGAAGGACATCCGCATATTTGGTCTGAGACGGAATCAAGTGCTGGTGAAAAGCTGGAGGCACCGGCTCAGAAGCCAGGGCGAGTGATGCCAATTCCCCACCTCCCACCCCAACTCTGTTATGAATTCCCTGTTATGATTGACAGGAGGCTTGACATGGTTACTTTGTGACCTGCAGCTCTTCCCAATATCCTGCATGTTGACAATGCCAGGGGGAGGCACAGGACCTTTGGAAGGGCTACAAGAGGAAGCCTCCATTTCCCTTACAACAGCCCTCACAGTGTCCCTTAAAACCACTAGACCCTGCCATTTGTTCACTAGAAGAGTTAGCCGAGGTGACTTAGGTGAGGACATTGCTGTGGGTGAGGAGGTCAAGGTCTGGGAGGCCAGAGTGTCGGCAATGCGAGGTTATTTGTATGACACTTAAGTCCCCCAGGAGACGACAGATCGGGAAGGAGATGGAAACTGCGGTGTTGCCAGAGTCCTTGTGAATGAGGGACATTCTGGTTCTTTACTGCTGTGCACCAGACCCCCCTCATTTAGGGACACAGAACAGGCACATTTTATTACGCTCACAGGTTCTGATGATCAGGCACTCAGGGCAGAGTAGGGAGGACTTCCTCATGTCTGGGGCCCCAGATGGGAAGCCTTGAGCAGCCTGACGTGACTTGAAGGATTGAGCACTGGAATTATCTGGAGGCTGCTCCACTCACAAGTGTGGCTCCTGGGCAGGAGGGCTCAAAAGCTGGGCTCAGCTGGGACTGTGAATGGAGATCCTGCATGTAGCCTCCCGGTGTGACCTGGACTTCTTCCCAGCATGACAGCTTCAGGGTGCTTGGGCTTTTACAGGTGGCCCAGAGTTCCAAGAGTGAGTATTTCCAGTGAGCAAGGCAGTAGTTGTAAAGCCTTTTATGATATCACTTTGGAAGTCACACAGTGTCACTTCCACTGTACTCTGTTGGTCCAAGCAGTCACAGCTGCCTAGAGTCAATGGGAGGAACACAGACCCCCTCTCTAGGGCAGGAGTGTGGACGAGTTCACATCCTATTGTCAAAACTACTGTATGACCAATGCTTTGAATGGCAGAGACATTAGTGTGTGGAAAAACGTGGGCACTGATGATGGGATTCAAGTTGGACTCAGAAAAGTTAGACTGTGATAGTTAGAAACACCTTAATTTTATTTTCTTCATTTTTGTATGCAGAAGTAATATATGATTAAAAATCCTTCTTCAGTAAGTCTAAAATAGATCTTTCAACATATTTAACACAAAAATTACAAGTGACAGCCAAGCAGGGTGGCTCATGCCTGTAATCTCAGCACTTGGGAGGCTGAGGACGGCAGATGACTTAAGGTCAGGATTTTGAGAGCTGCCTGGCCAGCATGGCGAAACCCATCTCTACCAAAAATACAAAAATTAGCCAGGCATGGTGGTGCACATCTGTAATCCCAACTACTCGGGAGGCTGAGGCAGAACAATCACTTGAATTTAGAAGGCAGAGGTTGCAGATTGCAAGATTGCACTATTGCATGCCAGCCTGAGTGAGACTGTTTCTAAAAAAAAAAAAGAAAATTACAAGTGATAAAAAGCTCTGGGTTAGAGGACTTTGGGGGGTTTTGTCTTGCTTTGGAGTGGTGTTTAAAATAATGGATTATTTTAAATAAGTGGTATTTTAGAATGGGTAAAGTTGGTGTAATTCCTCCGAAAGCATATTAGGTTTTCTTGCTTCACATCCTTCATGACTCTTGGTAGTGCCATATTTTATATTTTTGATTTCTAATTATGTTTTGATGTCGAATCAAAAGGCAAAAGTATTGTCTTAATTTGCAGTTTCCTAATTACTAAAGGGTTGTTCATCTGTTCACATGATTTTGGGTGATTCGTGTTCCCTCCTTGTGAAGTGCCTACTCATGTCTATGTGTCCATTCTTGATTTGGGTGCTCGTCTTTTGCATATTGATTCATTCACATTCTTTAAATTCTGAATAATAATCCTTTATTAACTGTTGCATATATCTTCTTGCATGGTGTGGCTTGTTTTCTCACTCTATTTGTTGTCTCTTAGTAAAGCAAAAGCTGTTCATTTTAATCCAGTTGTTTGTCATTTTCTTTTTCTTTCTTCCTTTTTTTTGTTGTTGATTTTTTTTGTTTTGTTTTGTTTTGTTTTGAGACAGAGTCTTGCTCTGTTGCCCAGGTTGCAGTGCAGTGGTATGATCTCGGTTCACTGCAACCTCCACCTCCTGGGTTCAAGCAATTCTCTGCCTCAGCCTCCCAAGTAGCTGGAATTACAGGTGCCCACCACCACAACCGGCTACTGTTTGTATTTTCAGTAGAGATGGGTTTTACCATCTTGGCCAGGCTGGTCTTGAACTCCTGACCTCGTGATCAACCTGCCTCAGCCTCCCAAAGTGCTTGTTACTTTCTTAAACTTTAAGATTTGCTCTGTTTTGTATCTTAAGAATTTCTTCCCTGTTACAGGTGAAATACGTTTTATTTTACAAGTTGTAAAGATTTGCCTTTCACATAGAAGTCTTGATTCTACCTAGAATTAATTTGTAAGTGTGATTTGTGCCAGATATTTGATTTCATTTTTTGCCATGTAGATAACAAATTGTCCCAGCTCCAATTGTGGAAAATTCCATCATTTCCCCATTGATCTTGTCACTACTTGTGTTTCAAGTTCCATATAGATTTGACTCTGTTTTTATTTATTTATTTATTTATTTATTTATTTTGAGATGGAGTCTCTCTCTGTTGTCCAGGCTGTGTAGTGCAGTGGATCTCGGCTCACTGCAACCTCTGCCTCTCAGGTTCAAGCAATTATAATGCCTCTGTCTCCCGAGTAGCTGGGACTATAGGCACTCACCACACTGTGCCTGGCTAATTTTTGTGTTTTTAGTACAGACTAGGTTTCACCATGTTGGCCAGGCTGCCAATCTCTTTATCTATTGACTTGTATTGACAGCATCCATACCACACTATCTTAATGACTATGTGGGGGAAGACTGTATTACCGTCCATCACTGTCCCTTTCCATTTAAGGGAGGGACTGTTCTCCCTGCCATGTTCGTGGCAGGTTTTGATTGACCAGTGGAAAGTTAACAGAAGTAATGTGTGCCACTTCTGGACAGAAAATGTTTAAGAGTCTAGGTATGACTCAGGTGACCCCAACAGCCTGGTGCCTGAGCAACTAGGATGTGCAGCGTTCCCTTGGGAACCTGGGATGGATACTTGGGAGAATGATATATACACATGAGAAATGTAGTTGGTGCTTTTCAGATGATTAAATGAGGAGAGGGAAGGGGGTAACCAGAAGATAACCCAGCCTCATTTGACATATACCCAAAGTTCTACAGCAATTCTTCACACAATACAGTCAATCATCTACCTTTTTTTCTTCTGGTAATTATTGGCTATTTGCTCTTTGACATAAATTTTAGGATCAGCTCATCAAGTCTCCTCTCCCACAAAAACTTCTTAATATTTGATTACAATAACATTTAATTTTTAAAAAAAGTTTTAAAAAATTATAATTAATTTATAATTTTATAATTTTTTTAAAACAAGAATAAGAATTGTGCTGACTAGTTCTCCAATCCAATGTTGACTAGTGATGGAGGCATTCTTGATTTTAAAGAGAATGTTTCTAACATCACAATTAACAATGATATTCATTGAAGACTTTTGGTAGAAATTCTTTATCAGATTAGAAAGTTTCTCTACTAACCTTGGTTTGGTACAAGTCACAAATTAGTGTTGAATTTTATCTAAATGCTTTTTCTAGTGTTTTGTGATGAACATGTATTTCTGTCCAGTAATGCAAATTTAGTATGTTTAGATACATTAATGCATGCAAAACCAATTTTAAAAAGTTATAAATAAACCTAACTTGGCCATGATATTTTAAAACATGCCAGATAGAGTTTACTCATAATTTAGAACTTTTTGTTTATCTATGATCATGAGAGAGATGGGTCCATACTTTCCGATTTCTGTGCTGTCCTTATCTGTTTTTGGTATTAGTTCATAGGAGACTCATAAAATGCACCTGGAGGTTTGCTCTTTCTCCCAGGAAGGACTTTGAACATGATAAATGTAATCTGCTCTTTGAATATCTGGTATGGTATCATCCTTGTGATTTCTTTTGGGAAGACTTTAAAACGATATAATTTAATATTTCCTGAATGTTATGAATTCTGTCTCCCCCAAAATGTGTATGTTGAAGCCCTAACTGGTGATGTGACTGTTTTAGGACATAGGGGTGTTAAGGAGGTAATTAAGGTTAAATGAGGTCGTAAGAGTAAGGCCTTAATCAAATAGGACTGATGTCCTTACAAGAAGAGAACGAGACACCAGAGTTTTCTCTTCAAGCACGTACAGAGCAAAGGCCATGTGAAAACTCCATGAGAAGGTCTCTGTTTGCAAGCCAAAAAGAGAAGTCTCATCAGAGACCAATCCTGGTGGCACCTTGATCATAGACTTTCAGTCTCCAGGATTGGTAGCAAATAAATTTTTATTGTTTAAGCCCCCGAGCTTGTGGTATTTTCTCATGACACCCAGAGCAGACTAACACTTATTTATTTATTTATTTTTATTATTATTTTTGAGACAGAGACTCACTTTGTCGCCCAGGCTGGAGTGCAGTGGCGTGATCTTGGCTCACTGCAACCTCTGCTTCCTAGGCTCAAGCGATTCTCCTGCCTCAGCCTCCAGAGTAGCTGAGACTACAGGGGCATGCCACCAGGCCCAGTTAATTTTTGTATTTTTAGTAAAGACAGGGTTTCACCATACTGCCCAGGCTGGTCTTGAACTCCTGACCTCAAGTGATCGGCCTGCCTTGGATCCCAAAGTGCCAGGCATGCCCGGCCCTAACACTTATTTAGTGTTTCTATTTCTGTCAATTCATATGACTTATTTTTCTAGGAATCTGAACATTTATTAGTATGTCTTGTTATAAAGTTGTTCAGAATGTTTAATTCTTATATTTCTGTGCTATCTGTAGTTACATCTTTTTAATTCCTATTATTGCTTAGTTGTGGCTTCTCTTTTTCTAGGCATTCTAGACAGGGAGGATATTTTCACTCCTAAGGGAGTGAAAATTAGCCTTGGGTGGGTCTTACTCTTTTAAAGTATAAAGCACAGATATATATACAGTACATACTCTTTTAAAATATAAAACACAGATATGTATACAGTACATAAAGGGTGAACTAGTATATATGTGGAATCAAATTTTCATGGAGGTTAGTGGGGAGAGGCTATTAAGAAAAATAAAGCCTAAAACATTTCCCAGGATGGGGAGATTATAATGAAAAACAAAAAAGGATAGGAAGCACTGTCGTCTTGTTTCCTGATCAATTTCACTAGAGTATTGTCTATGTTAGCAAACCTTTCAAATAACCTTTAGCTTTGTTATTACTCTCTATTGTATTTTTTGTTTTCTATTTATAGTTATTTATTTAATATCTTCTACCTTTCACTTTCTGTGGGTTCATTTGGCTACTCTTTTTCTCATATTTTCATTTAGATTATTAGCTCTTTATTTTCATCCCTCTTTGATGCAAAATAAACCTAATAGGCCTCAAATTTCCCTCTAAGTTTCTTTCACTGAATCTCATAAGTTTTCATATGTAATATTTTATATCAGTTGATTTTAATATTTTAATTTCAGTGTTGACTTCTACTTTGATATATTCAATTTTCAACTTCCAATTTTATGTGGTTTTAAAACATTATTTTTGTCATTGATTTCCAACCTAATTGCATTATAGTCAGAGAACATGGTCTGTAAGGTACTATTTCTTTGAATTCTATTGAAATTCATTTCAATACATGATTTGGGGGAGGATTCTTTAGAAGACCATTAAAACCAAGTTTATTAATTGTGTTGTTCAAATCTTCTAAATTTTTAGTAACATTGTGTCTACTCGACACGTGCGTGTTGAAATTTCTCAAACGCATAGTGGGTTTTACAATTTTTCCTTATAGTTTATGTTTTTTGTTTCATTTTATTGGGTGTGTGTAAGTTTAGAATTGTTATGGCTGTCTGGAAAATGCACTTGATTGGGAACCGATCCTGTTAAACCCTGGTCACGCTTTCTCTATGCTGAAGACTCCCACTTCCTTTTGGTTTCCCCAGCATCCCGGTCATATCTCTGTATCTTTTCCCATCCTTCTATGTTAAACTTTTTTATGTCCTTACGTATTAGATGTGTCTTTTTAAAGTATATAGCTAGTTTTTGTTTTTGTTGCTTTTTTTTTTTTTGAGACATGGTCTCACTCTGTTGCCTAGGCTGGAGTGCAGTGGTGTGATCTTGGCTTACTGCAACCTCCGCCTCCTGCATTCAAGACATTCTCGTGCCTCAGCCTCCTGAGTACCTGGGACTACAGGTGCGCACCAACACATCTGGTTAGTTTTTGTATTTTTTTGGTAGAGACGGGGATTCACCATGTTGGCCAGGCTGGTCTCAAACTCCTGACTTCGAATGATCCACCTACCTTGGCCTCCCAAAGTGCTGGGATTACAGGCGTGATCCCACTGTGCCCGGCTAATTTTTTTTTTGAGTCAGGGTCTCACTCTGTTGCCCAAGCTAGAGTGTAGTAGGGCACTCATAGCTCACTATAACCTGAACTTCTAGGCTCAAGTGATCCTCCTGCCTCCCACAGTCTGGTACTAGGACTCTAGGTGTGTGCCACCACACCCAGCGAATTTTGTTTTTTTGTGATTTGTTTGTTTGTTTGTTTGAGAGAAAAGGTTCTTGCTATGTTTTACAGACTGGCCTCAAGCAATCCTCCCACATCTCCCTCCCAGAGCTGTGGGATTACAGGCATGAGCTATGGTGCTGGATGGGATTTTTTCTTTTCTTTTCTTTTCTTTAGCAGACAAATTATGACTTTAAATGGCAAGTTAAGTACATTGTGGGTAGCACAAAACTGCACCAATCAGATCTCTGACTGTGGGGAGTATGACTGGGGGAAGGGAGTGTTTTGGAAATCCACTCTCTACCATCACAATGGGCCACCACATTCACAGAAAGACCACAACCCTCACAGAGGCCAGAGGCCAGCAGGGATATGAAGGCAGGCCCATGCCTAGGAAATCTCAGACTCCTCAGCTGGCTCAAGGTCTCCCCAGTTGCTTGGATAAACTTTCCTGGAACTGGCCTCCCCTCTGAAATTATTCTTTCCCCTTTTATTTTCAGAAAACTCCCCATATTGGTGATGGTCATTATTTTCTGTATCTAGCCACTCACCTTAATCAGCGTGTTGCCAGCTTCTTTGCTCACCATCATTTCTTGAACTCCACTCTTCAGAGTTGTTTCCTTCTTTCTGAAATACATTCTTACTCCTTTCATCAAGGTTGTATAGGTTGTAAACTCACACTTTGCATATCTGACAATACCTTCATTTTGTGTTCACACTTATTTATATTCCAGATAGATACAGAATTCTATTTTTGAGACACCCAAGGACATATCACTGGTGGCCGTGGCAACTTTATCATTGGTTTCACTGCCAGTCTTTCCTGGGTAATCTATGTTTTGAGTTTGGTGGCTTTCAAATTGTTTTCTTTGTTTTTGATGTTCTGCATTTCGGATTTGATGTCTCTGCTCCTCAATGTTCTCTCTTCCATAAAAGAAAAGTTTTGCTTTAGCACTGTCAGAGGCAGTCAAACCAGAGGAATTCCATTGTGAGTGAGGGCCAGGAAAATGAGGTGGGGACTTGCTGGGCTGCATTCTCAGAAAGCTAGGCATTCCTAGCCTCTAGATGTTCACAGTTAAGGGAACAAATTAATAATGTTTACTAAACAGACCAAGACTTGGGAGTGTCCAGATATCCCAATATCTGGAGAACAAAGGCATTCCTAATTTTGCTTTAAAGATAATAATATTGATTCTTGTAAAATATAGTAATTAAGAAAATTAATCCTTTATCACAAATGTAATGTAATGGGGAGCTGAGCAAGAAGACATGAGGCAGATGAGAACAGAGGTAGCCTTTATTGGGCTCGTGGGTGAGGTTCACCAGTCCCCTAGGAGGAGGGCTGAGGAAGTCTCGTGTGGGGCAGGTATCAGGGGCCTTTTATAGGGCATGGTAGGCGGGGTCTGTAGGTTTCGATCTCTGAGGAATGACGTGTCCAGGAGTTTGCGCAGAGTGGGGAGTTTTGGCAGGCTCAGGGTGCTTTTCGTGCACTGAAAAGTCCTAGCAGGAAGTCCCAGCAGGTAAACTCCTGACAACGGGCCTGCCATGTCAGGTGGTACCGCCATGTTGGGCCTAAGTCCCTGCTTAACATTCTGACCTCTTTCTAATAAGAAAAAGGGGCGACATGTTCATCTGGCTGCTTCCTGCTGGTATAGGTCATTGTGGGGTTCTTCGGAAGTCGGAACTCGGGTATAGGGGTGGAGTAGCATCTGATTGACAGTGACCCGGGAGACTTCCTTTATGTGGTCCTGGATGAAGTAGAGGACACAGGGAGCTATGAGTAGCAAGAAGCCAATGATTAGTAAGGGGCTTATAAAAGGTAGGACCCAACCGGCTATAGATGACCGCCACCACCCAAATGAGGGCCCCAATCCGAAGTTTCTCTGGTGGAGTCCTTCCCGAATCTTTTCTAGAGTGAGGAGATTGGTTTCTACTAGTCCTGATTCATTGATGTAGCAGCAACATTCTTCATTGAGGAACATGCAGGTGCCACCCTTATCGGCTGTAAGGAGGTCGAGTGCCCGATGGTTCTGGGCTGCCACCTGGGCAACTGAGGTGATCTGCTGTTGGAGGGAAGCCAAGGACTCCGCAAAAGCTTCGATTGCTACCTGTAATCGGGTTGAAAGGTCCTGAGAGGCCTGGACAGAATGAGTTAGGTCTCTGGCTCCTAATCCAGAGGCTATGAGGGATGAGGCTAAAGAGACCCCGATCATCAATGGAAGGAATACTGCCCTTGCCTGGTGGGGGCGGGCAGAGGGCAGGAGGGAGGATAGCTCAGCCTCACTGTATAGGGTGAGGCTGGGGACTAGGGGGATGGGAATGCATAGGGTAGTGTTGGGAGCATGGAGGGTTTTTGACAGGGTGGAATTGCACCAAAAATACCCACCTGGAGGGGCGGTTAGATTTGGAGGTGCAGATCTGATCTGGTTGCACCAGGAAGCATTGGGGGTGGAGCAGCAAAAGGGGAGTTGTTGCCTAAGTGGGTCTTGGAACAAGGGGACCTCTCCCAGGGTTTGGCTGGGAAGGAGAAAGGAGAGGGTTAGGTTAGAGGAGTTAAAAGGACTGGCTAAGGGTACTGCAACCAGTGGGGGCTTATTCAAGGCTGCACACAGGGAACAACGAGAGATGCTGTGTACCCCAGCCATGTGTACTACTTGAGCCCCTTCCCTGACTAAGGTTAGCCATGAAAAAGGGTTGCTGCTGTCCTGGGGCTTGATACCTGGGTTGGCTATAGCTGAGATGGCTTTCTCCTGTTGTTTGATGTCAGAGGCCAGGCTGACAAGGCTGCTTACAACCCTGATGTAGGCCCTAAAGATCCTGAGTCAGGCCACGGGGTAAAGGTCATGGACCCTTTGGTAAAGGCGGGCCTCAACCCCCGACGCCCACCTCAAGTCCCAAGGGTCAGGGATGGTGAGAAAGAATGTAGACTTGTCATACTTGTCACTCATAGTCAGTCGCACAGAGGAAGTGGGCTGCTGCCAGAGGATTTCTTTGTCATCCGGAATGGTCTTGTGCATGTTGCAGTAGTGATAAGGGCAGCCTCCATTGGTCTCAACCCAAGTGGATCGACAGGCATTGTTCGTCTGATCATATATGAAACAAATGACTGGGTATGGAGGGGGCTACTTTTGGGGGATACTCTGGAAGGAGGATATGTTAAAGGTTACTTGGCTTTGGCACCCTTGAGGCTGGCAGTCTACTGTGGCTATGGTGAGGGAGCTCATGTGATCTCCCTGGGTCCAGGTCTCGGTAAGGTAGAACCTCCACTGGAATGAATTGGTGGGGGGAGTTTGGGCAGGAGTCTCACCTAGACTCAGGAGGACTAGGTGGCTGAGGAAGGTTAGGCAGAGGGTCGTTACCTGCGCGTGTGAGTTGTAACTTGGTAGGGGTAACAACCTAAGTGGTCCAATTGGAATCATGTTGGGTGGGCGCCTTTTTCAGCTGGGACAGGTGATACCAGGAGGAAAGACCAAGGAGCTTGGCAGCGGTGGGAGTGGTGAGGATTACAGTGCATGGTCCTTCCCACTGTGGAGATAAGGCTTGGGATTGCAGCTGCTTGACCAGGACCAGGTCTCCAGGTGCTACGATGGCGGGATTCTCGAGGGTTGGGGAAGCGAGTGCAGGGAGACACTGGTCCACGTGTTTTCTCAGAAGCTCACGAAGGAGGGTTAAGTAAGGGAGGTAGGAGCCTAAGGGAGGGGAGAGGGCTGGCAGCTCCTAGAAGAGGAATGGGCATCCGTACAGCAGCTCAAAAGGGCTGAGCCCTGTGGGGGTCCGCGGAGCTGCCCTAAGATGAGTGAGAGCCAAGGGAAGGAGAGTCACCCATGAGAGGCGGATTTCTAGAGTGAGTTTGGTTAGATGTAGTTTAAGGAGACCGTCTGTGCGTTCTACCTTTCCAGATAACTGTGGATGGTAGGGAATGTGGAGCTTCCAGGTAATCTGGAGTGCGGCTGCCACCTGCTGGGTGAGTTTAGCAATGAAGGCCGGACCATTGTCCAATTGGATGGTTCCGGGGAGACCAAATCTGGGGATGATGTGCTCTAGGAGAGTGGTTGCTACGACCTCTGCAGTTTCCCAGGTGATGGGGAAAGCCTCGATCCATCCTGAGAAGGTGTCAACCAGGGTCAGCAGGTAGCAGAATTTTTTATGGCGGGGCATGTGGGTAAAATCAAGTTGCCAATCTTACCCTGGCTGGTGACCCCTTAGCTGATGAGTGGGCCCTGGGTGCCTGAGCCTACCTTGGGGGTTAGTGGCTGAACAGGTGGCACATTGCTGATGTACCTTCCTAATTTGGGCCTGCAGTGAGGGGAGGTGAAGGATGGGTTCCAGGAAGTTATACATAGCCTTACGCCCTATGTGGAGAGAGCGGTGTATGTCGGTCAATACATGCACTGCCTGAGTCTGAGGGAGCACTACTCGGCTGTCAATGAACACCCACCCATCCTCGCTCTGGGTAGCACTGGGATGGGCCGTCAGGGTTTGAAGCTCCTGGGGAGGAGTAGTCAGGGGAATATGTGGGGGAAAGAAAGAGTAAAGGTGCTGGGGTAGGGGAGGAAGTGAGGGCGGTGGCCCGTGTGGTGGAGTCAGCTAGATTGTTACCCTGTGACATAGGGTCCTTAGAATGCTGGTGGCTTTTACAGTGGATGATGGCTACCCCCTTGGAGCCCTGGAGAGCATCAAGCAGCCTCTTTATAAGTGGTCCATTGACTACTGGCGTCCCTTTGGTGGTAAGAAACCCACACTCTTGCCAGAGAAGGGAGTGGGTGTGTGCAATAAGGTAGGTGTATTTGGAGTCTGTGTAGATATTAACCCTTTGCCCTTCGGAGAGAAGTAAGGCACGAGGAAGGGCAGTGAGTTCAGCCTTCTGGGAGGTGGTGCCTAAAGGCAAAGGCCTGGTTTTGACCGTCTGGGTTGCTGTTACGCCAGCGTATGCCGCCTGCCAGCGGCCATCGGGTGTTAAGACAGAACTCCTGTCCATGAACAGGGTATGATCTGGGTGTTCTAATGGCTGTTCCGAAAGACCGAGGTGGGCGGGAGGCAAGGTGGTGAGAACCTCCAGGCAGGAATGTGTGGGGGCGGAATCGCACCCTTGAGTGGGCAAGAGGGTAGCAGGGTTTAGAGGGAGTGAGGTGGTGAGGGTGATGTGAGGGTTTTCAATGAATAGCAGGTGGAACTGTTGAAGCTGGGACAGGGTGAGGTGGCTGAGACACTTGTGTGTGATGAGATCTGACAGTCGGTGAGAAGAGTAGACAGTAAGAGAATGTCGTAGGGTGAGCTTGAGGGTCTCCTTGGTAAGTTCTATGGCAGCCGCCAGGGCTTGCAGACAAGGTTGCCAGCCCTGGACCGTGGGGTCTAACTGCTTGGAGAGATAGGCCACAGGCTGGTATGTGGATCCAACCGGCTGGGCTAGGAGGCCAGTAGCTACCTTTTGGTGCTCCTCGGTGAATAGATGAAAAGGCCAAAGGGGGTTGGGGAGAGAGAGAGCCGGGGCAGAAAGGAGACAGTCCTGAAGCTTCTTGAAAGAGTGGGCAACCAATGAGGGGTCGGACAGCAGTCCAGTGGGCGCTTCCTTGGCAGCCTGGTAAAGGGGCTTGGCTAGGACCCCAAAGTTGGGAATCCAATGCCTGAAATACCCTACCAGTTCCAGGAAGGACAAGAACTCTTCCGCATCCTGAGGAGGCTGGAGAGTTTCAATGAAGCTTATTCTATCCGCCATGAGGCTTTTTGTAGTGGGTGTGAGGAGTATGCCTAGGTAGGTGACAGAAGGGGTGCAAAGCTGAGCCTTGGCCGGGGTAACCCGATAACCTTGGTTGCTAAGAAAATTTAAAAGTGTAGCAGTATCTGCAAGGGAGCTCTCCCAGGAGGGACTACATAGTAATAAGTCATCTACATATTGCAATAGTGTGCTGTGGGTAAGGGGACAGAGGCTAACATTCTGTGCCAGTGCCTGTCCGAAAAAATGGGGGCTATCTCAAAACCCTTGAGGCAAAACAGTCCAAGTAAGCTTGGAAGAAATATGAGTGTCTGGATCTTCCCATGTAAAGGCAAACAGAAAGTGACAGTTAGGATGTAGGGGAATGGTGAAGAAGGCATCCTTTAGGTCAAGGACAGTAAAATGGGTGGTATCAGGGGGAATGCGTGAAAGAAGTGTATATGGGTTAGGAACAACTGGAAAGGTGGGGACTATTGCCTCGTTGATGAGGCGTAGATCGTGCACGAGGCGGTAGGCCCTGGAGCTTTTCCGTACAGGCAGGATAGGAGTATTGCATGGTGAGTTGGCAGAGACTAGAATGTGCTGCTGGAGCAAGCACATGATGATGGGTTTTAATCCCTGTCAGTGCTCAAGGGAGACAGGGAACTGGAGTCTGGAGGGAAACTTGGAGGGGTCCTTCAGCCGGATGCGGACTGGAGTATGGTGCTGGGCAATGATCTGGGTGGAGGTGTCCCACACCTTAGGGTTAATGGGGACCGGAAATGGGAGTGGGGTGTCAGCCTGGCAGGGTTTATCAGGCGAGAGGAGGGGAAAGAAGAACACAAGGTGCGGGGAGGGGTTGGGCTGGAAGTGAACTGAGGCCCCTAGCTTGGAGAGGAGGTCTCATCTTAACAAGGGGACTGGGCACGAAGGAATGATAAGAAATGAGTGCGAGAAGAGGGAGCCATCCAGGCGGCAAAACAGAGGAAGAGTCTGGCGGTAGGTGGAGGGAGTGCCATCAATTCCCATGAACGTGACAGTGGAGGGATGGCTGGGGCCACTGAAGGAAGGCAAAACAGAGTAGGTAGCCCTCATGTCCATAAGGAAGGATATGGACTTACCCGCTACCTGGAGCATAACTCTGGGCTTGGCAAGAGTAAGAGGGGTTCCCGAGTCTGGGCCTCTTCAATCTTCATCGGTGTCGAGGAGCTGGAAGACGCCTCCAGTATCTGGAGGAGGGTCATCACATGGAGGCGTAGTGACTGTCTTCAGGTTGGGGCAGTCTGACTTCCAACGGCCTATATGCCTTCAGCTCAGACGGGGCGAGTTGGCTCCTTAGGGTTGGGGCACTGCTTGGCCCAGTGGCCTTTGTTGCTGCACTTGAAGCAGGCACCAGGTGGCGCTTGGGGAGTACCTCCTCTCTGAGAGCTCCTGGAGCCAGCGGGCCCCAGGGCTGCTACCAAGGCCTGGGTTTGGAGTTGTACCTTCTGTTTTAGCCTGGCCTGTGGCTGGGCCTCAGCTGCTTCCTCCCTGGAGTTGTAGACCTTGAAAGCCAGTTCGACTAAATCCTGGATGGGAGTTTGAGGGCCGTCCTCCACCTTTTAAAATTTTTTCCGGATATCCGGAGCCAACTGAGAAATAAAGTACGTAGCCAAGACAGTTCCTCCTGCAGGGGAGGCAGGGTCAAGGCGGGTGTACTGAATGAGTGCCTCAGTCAGTTGGTTAAGAAAAATGGCCGGATTCTCATCTGAGCCTTGGACTACCTCCTTTAATTTATCAAATTTGACTGACTTATTGGAGGCTGCCTGCATGCTGGCAAGAAGGCACTGGACCATCATGTCTCGGCGGTGGTGGCCTGCCTGCCCAACCTGGTAGTCCCAGTCGGGCTCGGCTGAAGGCACTGCCTCGGTGCCGACTGGCATGGTGGGGTCAGTTAAATGAACCTGGTCAGCGTGCTGCCTGGCTGCCGCTGGGATACGCTCCCCTTTCTCAGGGGACAGGGTTGAGGTCATAACGACATGGAGATCATGCCAGGTGAGGTCATACGCCTGGCATAATCTGAACTCTTTGATATACAGAGTGGGGTTGGCTGAGAAAGAGCCTACACGCTCTTCAATCTTAAACAGGTCTGCCCACAAAAACAGCACATGGACCCGGACCACTCCTTCGGCACCTGCCACTTCCCGCAAGGGGCACAGGAGGTGGGTCCTGGACCAGGTATGGGCTGAGACAGGTGAGGAGGAGGAGGAGGTAGGAGAGACAGGGTATGTCAGGTTTGGTGGGGACACAGGAGGAGTGGAGGGAAGGGGTGGCACCGATGAGGATGGAGACGCCAACGGGTCAGAGTAAGTGGGAGGTTGAGCGGGGGACCCAAGTGGGATCAGGGAAAGAGTATCAGGGGGCTCAGAGAAAGAGGAGGAATCGTCCTTCTCCTTGCTTGAGGGAGCAGATTTCACAAGCAAGACCTAGGCCAACGAACATCGGGCACAGAGGTCTGGGCGGGAGCGCAAGTCCCAAAAGGCCTGAAGGTAGGGTACTTTGGACCATTTGCCTAGTCTCTTGCAGAAGTTGGTCAGACCTATGAGGATGTTAAAGACTAGAGTGCCTTCTGCAGGCCACTGAGACTGATTATCTAATTCATACTGTGGCCATGCCATTGTGCAGAAGAAAATAAGCTGCTTTCGTTTTAGGACTTGGCTGAGACCTAAAGTCTGGAAATTAGCCAAGAGGCACCCCAGAGGGGATTTTGGGTCTGGTTTGGACTGGGCAGCCCCCATGATCCTAAGGTGGGCAGTCCGGAGGCAATGGGAACCTCCTCCCACTGCCACAAGGAGTGCGGGGTATGGCGGCTTCCGGGGAAGTCGGATGTCTCCTAGTCCCTGGTGGCCAGGTCACAAGTGAGGGAGGGGGGAAGCCCTGACATGGCCGTGTTTTCAGGCAGGGACTCCTGGAGCCTGCAGGACGGGGGAAAACTTACCCAGCAGTGATGGAACTGAGTCTTGGATTTGGAGAAACGACTCCGGGCTCAGAGAGGAGGTCCTGGCTCCAGAGAGGACAGCCTGCCCAGACTGGCAGGGGTCCGGGGAGGGGTCTCCTTCCGGTTTCGGCACCAATGTAATGTAATGGGGAGCCGAGCAAGAGGACATGAGGCAGATGAGAACAGAGGTAGCCTTTATTGGTCTCCCCGGGGAGGTTCACCAGTCCCCTAGGAGGAGGGCCCAGGAAGTCGAGGGTGGGGCAGGTATCAGGGGCCTTTTATAGGGCGAGGTAGGCGGGGTCTGTAGGTTTCAGTTTCCTGAGTTAGGTTTGGATCTCTGAGGAATGAGGTGTCCAGGAGTTTGCGCAGAGTGGGGAGTTTTGGCGGGCTCAGGGTGCTTTCCACGCTGAAAAGTCCTAGCAGGAAATCCCAGCGGGTAAAGTCCCCACAAGGGGCCCGCCATGCCAGGTGGTACTGCCATGTTGGGTCTAGGTCCCTGCCTAACATTACTCCTTGGCAGAGCACATCTCCCCATCTACACAAGCATTGTACCTAGGATGGGGACTTTACTCCTGTTACTTTTGGGAACGTCCCACTCTATGGAGTAGCTGTACTTTAACCACTTTACTTTCTTAATAAACTTGCTTTTGCTTTGCACTGCAGACTCGCCCTGAATTCTTTCTTGCGTGAGATCCAAGAACCCTCTCTTGGGGTTTGGATGGGGACCCCTTTCCGGTAACAGGACCATCTCTAAGGTTTTAATAGATATTCTGAACCCAACTTCCCCCTCCTCAGACTTACGTTTGTTCTTGAGGATTTCATCTTTGCAACAGACCCTCCAAAGCCTATCTCCCCGCACCCACTCACCCCTACCACGTCAGAACACCCACTGAGTGACGGAATTAATGAATGAGGGAGCAGGGACTCGGGGTGGTTTCCCTTTCAGAACTTCAAGAATTCTCCCTTCTCCAAACGAAGCTGCTTTGCACCCTGGGCCCAAGCAAGGTAACCCATGCACACTTGCCTGCAACAGCACCAAGAAGTGTAATTACCTGAGACTGTACCCCATCTACCCTCACTCCCCACTGCAGGGGAAACCCCAGGTCCTCCAAATCCCAGCGCTGTCTCCACCTACCCACGGTCATTCCGTCCAGACCATGTCCTTCGGCCCTGGCCCCCTCCCACCCTCCAGGGGCAGTTAAGTCCCCCGACCTCTCTATGTTCTAAGGGTCGCGGAGCCCCCCTTCCTGGCAAAGTGCTGAGCGGTCACAGCTGGGGCCAGGGGAGCGAAGGCGTCGGGGCGCTCCCAGAGGAGCTGGGCTACTTGGGCGCTGGGGAGCTGCCGCTAGCGGGGCCTCCAGGTCGCGCGGGAAGGGAGGGCCGGGAGGCCACGGGGGTCCTCGGCGAAGAGGGAGCCACAGGCACGGGGCGCGTCGCCGCGGCCCCCCTGGCCCAGGAGCGAGAGGTCGGGGAGCCTAGAGCCAGAGGGCGCCAGCGAGAGCTGGAGCCGCCTTCAAAGGACGCCCTCGCCCGCCCGCAGGCGCCGGCGCTGGCCCAGTCCGAGCCAGCAGAGGGCGGTCCGCCGAGCTGAGCCGGGGGAGGGCTGGGCTGCCCAGCTGATCAGAGGCTTTCTCCCGGGTTGCCGGTTCTCTGGCCTGCGGCACCCTCCCGCGCCGGGGCCGCCTACCCACAAGCCCTGCCCAGAAGGCGTGTGCAGCCAGGAAGGCGGGGCCTGGTGTCCTCAGGGTTCTGGCGCCAAGTTCAGAGCCGCGAGCTGGGCCCTTGGCGGTGGCGGCGGCGTCGGCGTCTCCCTCCCTGCGTGCCGCCTGACAGCCTGGGAGAGAAGCGCCCTCAGGTGGGCCAAGACCTGGGGCAAGCGGGAGCGGTCAGCGGGGTCCATCTCATTTCCACTGCCTTTCCTCACGGTAGCGCTCTTGAGTCCTGACTTTGACTGTGGGGTCCTTCCCTTCCGTCTGTCGCCAGCTTCCTCCCGCATTCTCCCAGGTCCTCACTGAGTCCCATTCCTGTTCCTGTCCCTTGTCTTTCTGCCTCTTGTCTCCTTGTCCCATCCCGTTTCTTTCTCCTCTCATCTCTCCCTTTTCCTTGTGTCTGCTTTATTGGCTATTTCCCTGTCTTGTCTCTTTTCCCTCTCTCTCTCCTCTCACTCCCTTTTTCACTATTCCTATCCTCCGCTCATTTTTTGCAAGCAAGAATGAATTCTCCCTTCCATTTATTTTTTCACCTAGGGAGACATGTTGGGCTGCGGTTCTCTTCATCCACCCATCCCTCCGTTCATGACATATTGCTCCATTATCTTCTTGGGCTGGCTGCTAGGGTAAGAACCATGCATCAGACCCAGATCCTTTCTCCAATAGATTATATCCAAAGATCTGGACATGTAACCTGTTCAGTGCCTTTTCCGGGGTAAAATACATAGATGATCAAATTATAAATCTCTGACTTTTCAGAGTTACCTGAAAGAAAACATCTGGTTTTAGAGTCACAGCTTGATTGCATTCTTTCCTTGACCTTTTGCCTTTCACTAATAGGCACAGACATTGCAGGAGTAAGCTAAGCCTTGCAGAAGCATTTAAGGGACACCCACACCTTCTGTGCAATGCCAGGTGCAGGGTAGTGAGGGGACAGGATACAGAGCTGGGTTGTGGCAAGACAGTGGGAGGCCAGGGCTTTGAACCTGAAACATTTGAGGGAGCCTGGAAATAAGAAAATAACAGTACATTTCTAAAATATGTAGTTGCTAATGCCACTGATGTACGGAAATGAAGTTACCTAATTACTCCTGAGAGAGACATTAGATATTTTATAACAATAATTCTAGGCCGGGTGCACCCAGCACTTTGGGAGGCTGAGGCGGGTGGATCACGAGGTCAGGAGATAGAGACCATCCTCACTAACATGGTGACACTCTGTCTCTACTAAAAACACAAAAAAATTAGCCGGGCGTGGTGGCGGGTGCCTGTTGTCCCAGCTACTCGGGAGGCTGAGGCAGGAGAATGGTGTGAACCCAGAAGGCGGAGCTTGCAGTGAGTGGAGATAGCGCCACGGCACTCCAGCCTGGGCGACAGAGCAAGACTCCATCTCAAAAAAACAAAACAATAATTCTGGCATTTGAAATTAATGTTTTTGTGTACATTAGGTAGGAGGACCAAGATAAAAATATTTTACATTAATGTTAAAAATTGTCTTAGCTGCATACTAAATGAAAAACTCTAGAAAAGCAAGTCAGATTCATTTATGAGGGATAAAATAGAAGAATTATATATGAAGGCATTTTTTTTGCTGCTTCTTGTTAAAAAATGTAATCTTGTCAGATGTGACTTCATTTTTAATGAGTTTTTATGATATATGTGTCTGTATATTCAAACACAAACTCTACATATATTTGTATGTATGTGTATATATATATATCATTAATAACCAGCTAAAGCTTGAAGTTGGCATTCTTAGAAATAATTTAACCTGATGCTATAGTTTATTGTGATCGTTGAGCTAATTTAACTTTTCAGTTGATGCAGAAAAGGAAATATGGCCATAGAGAAATCACACAGAAATGAATAGAGATTAAATATTATGGAAGTGGATTGCAGTGTGTTTAATGAAAGAATTTGCTCACTTTAGATCAAAGAGTGTTGGACAAAATCATAGGTCTCTGCATTGAACTTCGATTCATGAGACTTTTTCTGGAATAAGGAGTTAAATTCCCTTTTAAATAATCTAACCACTGACCTCCGACACATCAGAATTCTAGGGAAAGGGGTAAAAGACATGCTTTTCAAATGATTTTAATCATCGTATCTGCTTGGTTTAGCAGATTTCTTTTCAGAAATTCAGTGGGTGGCACATTTTGTAAAGATTTAATCACATCTTTTTTTTTTTTTTTTAACTACAAGCAAGGTTAAGTCTTGGGTTTCAGTACTTTTATCCTTGGATGCTGCTATTGTAGGAACCTGGGAAGGTCGGACGGTGTAGCTGAAGTAAAATCACGGACTTTTTCCTTGAAGGCTGCCAGTGGAATTGGGACCACCATCTTGGGCTCCACTTTTATTCTCTAGTTGTATTAGGAAGAGAGCTGCTGTTCCTGTGCTCTTGCTACCTGGCATGTGCAGAGCCCTGCTGAGTCCTGTCAGTGAGCCCCTGAAGTGAAGATCACTGTTCCTATTTTACTTATGAGGAGATGGAGGCCTAGAGTGGTTGCCTGAGGTCAGGCAGGTAGCAAGTGGCAGGGCTGACTTAGAACACAAGTTATGCCCTGGAACCAGAGTAACGAGAGCTAACTCAGTCCCATTATGTGACTTCCATGTTACTGCAGCCTCAGCACATATTATGTCTGATATATCACTCCACACAGCACCACTCATTGCCTGTTGGCGTTGTTGGGCAATAGGCAATGAGTACTGCTGTTGCTCCCTGTTCTGTGTCCTGGCCATCTTCAGCCATGTCCATGGCAGACTCTCAATCCGCACAGCAGGGCCCCTTGAAGCACTGCATCTGCCTTCTGCGTTCACTGGCCCTACTTCTGCACAGTCTCAGGCATCTGAGTGGCTGATGGGATCACATCCATGCCTATGAGGGTCCATGTGGCCAAGCTGTGTTGTACTAGGGCTGCCCTCACTGCAGGACTGGGGGCTGCCTTATCCTGGGACTCCTGCACTTGGCTTTGCTGGAATACAGCAGGCATTGCTGCTAGAGGGGTCCAGGCATAGCTGGCCACGGAGCCCATAGGGGCTGGCCAGGAAGTGCTCATCTCCCCAGCACCACCAGCCAGCCTGGATCACCTTCAGTGTTTAGTTTCCTCGATACGCCAGAGCCAGGAGGATAACAGGTGTATTCCCTTTCTTAGGAAACCCCAGGACCTTAAAAGCCATCAGCAGAAGAGGCCCATAGGTGATTGTCCTCTGGAATCTTCCAAAAGGGTCTGAGAAGCTTCTCCAGAGACTGGGAACACCAAAGGATTGGAAGACAGGAGGTATTCTCTGCTCTTGTTTTAGCTGAAGAGAAAGGTAGATGCAGCAAAGCACTGTGTGGGGGGTCGGGGGTATATGGTGTCTTTGAATAAGATTTGGTGCCTGCCCTGCAGCTCAGAACAGCTGGAGGCTGGCCAGTTGGCTTAGGATGGGTGCCTTCAGACATCTTAGGAAAAAGAGGTTATCCAGCTGTTTGCCAAGAGTTATTTCTTCTGTAGTTGGAGCGGGAAGAAGAAAAATGCCCACGCCGTTTGGTCATTCATTAAACATTGTTGGTCGCTGGTCGCTGAGAGCTCAGGAGTGATGGGAAGGCCTCCATGGAGTGGACTCTATCCCTTTGCATTCAGTGTGATAAGAACTGATCGCCCCAACATTTACTGAGCCAGGCTCCTTAGCACTTCAACTATACTAATCAATGTAATCTTTCCAACAATCCAGTGAAGAGAGAGCCAAGGTGACCCTCTTTAGAGGTGAGAAAGCAGAGACATGGCGATGATCCACACTTTGCCCAAGGTCACAGGTTGGATACAGCAGAGCTGGATTGGAGTCTTGGTTACCTGGAACAACCTGGTTAAGGTATAATGTGGGAGAATGTGGCCAGTTGTTCTCAGATGAGTGAATGATCAGTATGCAGTCAGGGCCCAGGGGAGGGGTGATAAACCAAGAATCATGAGCTTTTAACATGATGGGGCTGGTGAGGCTTCATCTCCCAGGCTGCAACACCTGCTGAGTTGGGTAATAGCAGACCCTGATTTGTGGCCCATGTGGGCTGGGAGCCTTGGGGAGATGTGCTCTGTGTTGGTGGGGAAGGCCAGGCATGGCTAGATCCCCTGTAGACTTGGGGAGCTCAGTTTCAGAAAGTTTCAAAGATCATCACTTGATTTCCTGTGATCTGGGGGCTCTCAAAGCAGTGGGGGAGTCCTGGAATTAAATCTGGTTCTTTCAAGTAGGAAGGATGTGGGGTGGTAATGAGAGATGTCTGTGTGGTTCAGAGGGAGGTCTTGCTGAGGTCAGAGGGACGAGAGCCAAGAGGAGCCCTTCCCAGGACACTCACAATGACAGAGTGATGAGGGTCAGTAAAGAGTGTCAGGGGGCGAGAGCCCAGGCGTGAACTGAGCCTAGTGAGGAGAGTTGACGATCACAAAGCATCTTTTCATATCATGTTTGGAGCAAGAACAGGGCTTCATAGATCCATGGCCGTCTAGGGCAGCTGGTGTCTATGAAGGGGAGGAGGGCGCAGCCGCACTGTGCCCACAGTGGTCTGGAAAGAGGAGGATCTGCAGGTGCAAAGGGCACAGGTGGGTCCCCAGAGGAAAGCAGGAGCCAGGCAGCGCTGGGCTGCTGTGTGTGCTCAGGGCCCTGACCCAGAGAGCACCCTGGCCAGGGCATGGTGTGACCTGGAATGAGATCCCCCATCTGAGGTGCCGTGGCAGAGGCACTGGGGATGAAGCCTGGAGGTGGGTGAGACTCAAATCTGATGTTAACCCTGGGAATGATCCTAGAGTAAGCGGAAGGCTGTGAGTCTGTAGGCAAGGGAGAGACGGACATGAGGGGAAGCCAGACTCATGTCATTTTCCACCTTGAGGGACTTCGATCTGGCCGTTGTTCTGTTGGGGTTCTGGAGGACATCCTGTGCCCTGGTCTCTCTGACCTTACTCCATGTGGTGCTGATGCAGCAACAGCAGTGACCCTCGCGGGTCCCGGGTGGGATGAAAGGTCCCCAGATAGTTCCTAATTTTCTCTCCTCCTTTTCTTCCTCATTGCTATTATTATGTCTCCCTTTCCTTTTTTCATCTTTCTCTCTCTCATCATTATGTATTCGTCTTCTCCTTTGCTCCCTCTTCCTCCTCCTCATTCTTCATACTAAGATGGATGTTAGCATTGGAGCGTGAAGCTGGGTGGGGTATCTAAATCAGCAGTTGGCAGTGACCAAATCCATGATGGTCTCTAAAAGCTGGGATGCTGCCCTGAGTTTATCAGGATGACATTTGGCAGGTTGAAGATAAATTCACTTGGATCAAGACCTCATATGGTTGTTGTGAAAATTAAATAAAATAAGGTGTAGGAGCATCTGTCATGTAGACACTTACGTAGTCAATGAATGATAAGTCTTAATCTTATACCGTGAAGCATCCTGACAGCAAATGTTCTGTCCTGCTGTGAGATCTTGTGTCCCCATTTTTAGTGCTGAGAAGAGGGTTGTCACATCCTAACTCAGGGCATGCTGGACAGTTCTCCTGTTCAGGGCGGCATGGCTGTGGTTGGCAAACTTTGTCTCAGCCATGAAGGCAGCCCAGCGGGGCGCCTGCAGAGGTGGTGCCAGATGCAGCAGAACCAGAAGGATGACACAGGCAGGCTGCTGTACCTAGGAACAATACTAGCTATACTGGGGAGATATATGTGTGTGTGTGTGTGTGAAAAAGAGTGAGCATGAGTTTGCAAGCCTGTGTAAGGGAGTGCATGTATGTATTTGTGTATGTGTGATCGCATGTGTGTGTGAATGTATATGCATGTGTGTAAATTTGTGTGTGTGGGTGACTTGGTGTCTCTGAATATGTGTATACATGTATGTGTGAGTGCATGTGTGTCACTGTGTGTGTGTCTGTGTATGTTGATTTGTTTTTCTAAGACCACCAGAGCGAGCACAAAAGAACCAGCGAGTAGGCAAGGCTAGGAGCAAAACTGCAAATTTATTTTTTGGTCACCTGGCTTCAGGGAAGAAGGTGTGGAGGGTGAGGTCTGTCTGCCTCTGGCAAAAGAGGCCAAGAGAGTCGCCCGGTGGAGCTCTCGGGCAGAGTTCCTGACGCAATCCCGACAAGAGTAGGGTCTAAGGAAGCCCGCGTGGCGCGCTCGCCTGGAGCGGCTTTTCTAGGAGCGGAAGGGCAATAGGCGGGGCACGGGCGTGTCGGGGGCGTTCCGTAGGTGTGACCAGGTGAATCTTGGTCTCTTCAAATTGACATCACCTGGCGCATGCCAGGTTGGTCTGCACCTTCCTGGGCGCCGGCTGCATTTTCGTGCGCGCGGGAAAAATTGGTGATGAAGAACCCAGAAGTGTGCCATCTTGCCTCTGTTCGTCCAAACATATGTGACTGTATGTGAGTGTATGTGTGTGAGTGTGTATGTCTCTCTGTGGGAGCTCATGGAAGCTCAGCAATGGGGCTTCAAGCAGACCAGTTTTTCCTGGAGAAAGGGGGAGAACTGGCTTCATCCAACTAGTTGTACATGTGTAGGTCTGGGATGGACTGGAGAGACAACTTAGCCCGAGCCCATTTTACAGATGGAAAGCTGAGGCTCAGAGAGTTTGAGCGCTTTGCTCAGGGTCATTGAGAGGAGTGACGTTTCTGTATCTGCCTCTTTGGAAGATAGTGGCTGAAATTCATCTCTGATGTCAGGCACCCCCTCTGAGGAATCTGCTCAGAAAGGGCATGGGAGCTGCAGCATGTGGTTTGCATCCTCTCCATGCAACAAAGGGCCTGCACTTCCAGCAGTCACAGGGTAGTCTGCAGGGCAGGGTAGAGATGTTCCACAGAAGCTGGTCAAAAGCTGGAATATCATTAAAGATCACAATATACCACAACATCAGGTTCAATTATTTCTAAGGAGGCAAAGCAACTACATATTTTAGAAATTTACTGTTTATTTCTCATTTCCAGTCAGTCTCACCCAAATGTTTTAAGTGCAAAGCCCCGGCCTTCCACCGTCTTCCCATAACCCAGGTCTGTATCCTGTCCCTTCCCTCCCCTGCACCTGGCATTGCACAGAAGGTGTGGGTGGCAATGTCCCCTAAAAGCTTCTGCAAGGTTTAGCTTCCTGCTGTGCTGTCTTTACCTCTGTGAGTAAAGGCGAAATGTCAAGAAAAGGATTCAATTGTCTTGTATCTAAAACCAGGTATTTTCTTTCAGGTGACCCTGAAAATTCAGAGATTCATAATTTGATCATCTATGTATTTTTTCTCAGGAAAGGCACTGAACGGGTTACATGTGCAGATCTTTGAATATAATCTATTGGAGAAAGGATCTGGGCTGATAACGCCAGCACCTAGCACAAGCCCTGGATGAGAATAATGGGGCACTACAAGATGAACAGAGAGAGGGATTGGCGGTGGGGGGAGGGAAGGGATGCAAACAATTATGGCCAAGAAGTCACCTTAGGGGAAAAACCTAAGAATTTTGGCTTGCAAAAGAGAAGGAAGCCTATAGGAAGAGTGGAAGAGGCCATGGGGGGAGAGGCTGAAAGAGAGACAGAGGGAAAAAGGACAAAGGAGGACAGGGAAATAGCCAATAAGGCAGACACGAGAAAAAGGGAGAGATGAGAGAGAAACAGGAGAGGACAAGGAGACAAGAAGCAGAGAGGCAAGGGACAGGGACAGCAACGGAACTCAGAGAGGACATGGGAGAGAGCTGGAGGAAGCTGACAGAGGGAAGGGAAGAACACGCCCCGCTGCCGTCAAAGGCAGGACTCAAGAACGCTGCCTTTCGTGGAAGTGAGATGGGCCCCGCTGCCTGCGCCCGCTTGCTCTCGGTCTTGGCCAACCTGAGGGCGCGTCTCTCCCGGGCTCTCAGGCGGCGCACAGGGAGGAGGTACAGACGCAGCCGCCACCGCGCAGCCCAGCGCGCTGCTCTGAACTTGGCGCCAGCGCCCTGAGGACACCAAGCCCCGCCTTCCTGGCTGCACCCGCCTTCGGGGCGGGGCTTGCAGTTGGGCGGCCCCAGCGGGGAGGGCGCCGCGGGCCAGAGAAACCGCAACCCAGGAGAAAGCCCCCTGCTGATCCGCCAGGCGGCCCGGCCCTCCCCTGGCTCAGCTCCCCGAAGCCGCCCCCAGCTGGCTCGGACCAGGACCGGCCCTGCAGGAGGGCGAGGGCGTCCTTTGGAGGCGGTGCCCGCTCTCGCTGCCGCCCTCTGACCCTGGGCCTGCCGGGCCTCAGCGATAGGCGAGGGCTGCGCCCGGTGCCTGCGGCTCCCTCCGCGCCGTGGACCCCCGCGGCCTGCCGGCCCTCCTTACCTCACTGAGGCGGGAGAATCGCTTGAACCCGGGAGGCGGAGGTTGCGGTGAGCCGAGAGGCGCCATTGCACTCCAGCCTGGGCAACAGGAGCGGCCTGGCGGCCCAGCTAGCGGCACCTCCCCCGCATCCGAAACGCTCAGCTCCTACCGGGAGCGCCCGCGGCCTTCGCTTCCCAGGCCCCAGCTGTGACCCCCAGGAAGGCAGGCTCGGCGACCCCAGAACGTAGAGGTGTCTGGGAAGGTAGCTATTCCCGGAGTACGGTGGGAGGGGGCCAGGGTAGAAAATGACAGTTCAAGTGCCTTAAAATTAAGAACTTAGGCGTTGTTTAAAAAACAATAAATGGAGTGAAAAAAATCAAGCCACACCGTAAAAGAAGATATTTGCAGCAAGTGATAAAGGATTAATATCCAGAATATATAGACTGTTATTGAATCAGTGTGAAAGAGAAAAACACCTAAAGCAAAGAATGGTGAACACCTAAAGCAAAGACATCTAAAGCCAAGACATCTAAAGCCATCATTAGGCACTTCAAAGAGGAACCATGAACGACCAAAATCAAGTGAGTAGGTGACCAGTTCCCATTAGTAATTAGGAAATCGCAAATTAAGACCACAAAGAGGGTAGTGAGGGTGGCTCACACCTCTCATCTCAGCGTTTGGGAGTCCAAGGCCAGAGGATCCCTTGAGGCCAGGAGTTGGAGACTAGTCTGGGAAACATAGCAAGACCCTGTCTCTACAAAAAATAAAAATAAATAAAAAAGTAAATCACAAGGAGATGACTAACCACCAGGCAAAAATGTTAAAGTATGCTGAAGCAAGATAGCTCAAATATGCTTTTGAAGGAAACATACCAGGCTTCATTCATTCTGAAATACCCCTTATTTAAGATACTCCATTATATTAAATACAATTCCAAAACAAAAAAAATCAAATAACAAAAAACCAGACTAACCCAATACTTTTTATCACTTGTAATTTGTATGTTACACATATTGAAAGATATGTTTTAGACTTATTAGAGAAGGATTTTTAATCGTATATCACTCTTGTGCATACGAAATAAAATTAAGGTGTTTCTTATTTTATTTTATTTATTCATTTATTTTTTTAAGATGGAGTTTCGCTCTGTCGCCCAGGCTGGAGTGCAGCAGCGTGATCTTGGCTCACTGCAAGCGCCGCCTCCTGGGGCTGTTCTCCTGCAGCAGCCTCCTGAGTAGCTGGGACTACAGGCGCTGGCCACCACACTCGCTAATTTTTTTGTATTTTTAGTAGAGACGGGGTTTAGCCAGGATGGTCTAGATCTCCTGACCTCATGATCTGCCCGCCTCGGCCTCCCAAAGTGCTGGGATTACAGGTTTGAGCCACCGCGCCCAGCCAATTAAGGTGTTTCTAACAGTCACAGTCTAACTTTTCTGAGTCCTGTTTGAATCTCATTCATCAGTGCCCACGTTTTTCCACACACTCAAAGCGTTGGTCGTACAGTTTTTTGTTTTTCTGTTGGTTTGTTTTGTGTTTTTTTGTTTTTTGAGACAGAGTTTTGCTCTTGTTGCCCAGGCTGCAGTGCAATGGCGTGATCTTGGCTCACCGCAACCTCCGCCTCCCGGGTTGAAGCGATTCTCCTGCCTCAGCCTCCCTAGTAGCTGGGATTACAGGCACGCACCACCACGCCTGGCTAATTTTTTGTATTTTCAGTAGAGACAGGGTTTCCCCATATTGGCCAGGCTGGTCGTGAACGCCCGACCTCAGGTGATCTGCCTGCCTTGGCCTCCCAAAGTGCTGGGATTACAGGTGTGAGCAACCACGCCCAGCCCCTACTGCAGTTTTGACACTGGGATGTGAACCCGTCCACACTCCTGCCCTAGAGAGGGGGCCAGTGTTCCTCCCATTGACTCTTGGCAGCTGTGACTGCTTGGACCAATAGAGTACAGTGGAAGTGACACTGTGTGACTTCCAAAGTGATGTCATAACAAGTTCTCCAATTTCTGCCATGCTCGCTGAAAACACTCTTGGAACTTTGGGCCACCTGTAAAAGCCCAAGCACCCTGAAGCTGCCATGCTGGGAGGAAGCCCAGGTGACACGGGGAGGTTACATGCAGGGTCTCCATTCACAGTCCCAGCTGAGCCCAGGTTTTGAGCCCTCCTGCCCAGGAGCCACACTTGTGAGTGGAGCAGCCTCCGGATAATTCCAGTGCCCAATCCTTCAAGTCACGTCGGGCTGCTCAAGCCTTCCCATCTGGGGCCCCAGACATGAGGAAGCCCTCCCTACTCTGCCCTGAGTGCCTGATCATCAGAACCTGTGAGCGTAATAAAATGCGCCTGTTCTGTGTCTCTAAATGTAGGTGGTCTGTTACATAGCAGTAGAGAACTGGAATGTCCTTCATTCACAAGGACTCTGGCAACACTGCAGTTTCCATCTTCTTCCAGATCTGCCATCTCCTGGGGGACTTAAGTGTCATACAAATAACCTCCCATTGCCAACACTCTGGCCTCCCAGTCCTTGACCTCCTCACCCACAGCAATGTCCTCACCTGTCACCTGGGCTAACTCTTCTAGTGAACAAATGGCAGGGTCTAGTGGTTTTAAGGGACACTGTGAGGGCTGTTATAAGGGAAATGGAGGCTTCCTCTTGTAGCCGCCCCAAAGGTCTTGTGCCTCCCCTCTGGTGTTGTCAATATGCAGGATATTGGGAAGAGCTGCAGGTCACAAAGTCACCATGTCAACCTTCCTGTCAACCATAAAGGAATTCTGTCCCCAGGGTGGGGGAAGGGCCAGGCAGGTAGCTGGAGGCAAGTCTCCCAGAGCCAGCTGCTGACCCTAGTCCCTGCGATCTGGGGAGGTACCTGGTGGAGGGCCGCAGTGTGTACTGGTGAAAGGGCAGGAGGAGGGGTGTGGCCCTTGGGCATAAGGGGAGGCGCCAGAGAAGGTGGCCAGAGGTGGCCTGTGCTCAGCCTATCTGGGCCCTGGCACAGGCACCCAAGAGTGAGGTGGGGTCACAGGGACGGCCAGATAATGAGGAGCCATGGCCGCTGGGGGCCCTGCTTCCTGCTCTTCCTGCTGTTGCTTCCTCCACCGCTTTTTAGAGCAGGAAGCCTTCGGTACCATGGACCTGGCTGGAGAATGTTTCAACGCCTGGCCTTGGGCTCCAGGAGGGCCCACCACCGCCATGGCCCAGGATGGAGGCAGCACTTGCGCCAGGGGCAAACAGGTCACAGATGCCAGGGCTCATTTGACCTCTACTTCATCTTGGACAAGTGAGTGTCCCTTCCAGCTCTGGCCCTGGGTCACCTTCAGGAGCCACCACATCTTTTTCACTAGGGACAGGACGCCACTCAAAGAGATGCAAGCTTCCGTCACAGAAGCAGGGCCAGCCCTTTGGTCAGACCAGACCTGGGCCTCCTGATTTTCTGAGGCACAAAGAATGCCATGGCTGTCTTTTCGTTGGTGCTTCATCTCCCGGATGAGGAAAAAAGCCACCAAAGGGGTTCTGGACGATCCCCTATCCCCCAATCAACTGGGTCAGCATCCTCATCCTCAGGCTGCTGCAACAGCTGATTGCTCGGACCTGCTTCTCAGCAGTTCTCAGAAGCGCACTGTGGATGTTTGGGGTTTTTGTGTTGTTTTGCTTGTTTGTTTTTCACGCAAATAACTTCTATTTTACTGGGCCCCGGAGAGATTGCTTTGTTGCCTGTGTTGGTCATTCTAATGTCACTGCTTAGAGAAGGCCTTTGGTTGGCTGCTTCTAAGTGCTTCTTCTACAACTTGGAGAGCCACGTGATAGTTCCTGCACTTTCAGCAACAGTTGGGTCTGTTTCAGGGTGGCCCTGGGGAAACTGGGCTGTGTATTAGGCACCTTCTGGCTCACCAGGAAGGAGAGAGGCAATATTCAGCTTTGGAGAGATTGCCTTGGTTCCCTTTCCCACTCCTCCTGCTAGGTGGGAATACTCTCTGTGCTTATTCAGTAGAGCAGTAGTGCAGTCTTTAGGAGACCAAGCACTTTCTGGTCTCCAAAACCCTTTCCCTGCACTCCTGGCACCTCACCACAATCCTGGGCTGTGAGTAGTGCAGGTAGTTTTCTATCTGGTTCCTGGACAAGGGCGGCTCCTGGAGGTTGGGGAAGCATCCAGAGACAGCTGGTGTGACAAGACTCCGGCTTCCTGTGCTGCACTCTTTCCAGCATCGCAGGTTGAAGTTCCTCTGAATGTTTTCATTCCCCCGGATACTGATGCTTAGGGGACGTGCACCCCAGCCCACCAATTCCTATGGTTTGTAACTGCTCTGCTACTCTTGGGGAAGGAGCAACTCAGTTCTGGAGACAGGCAGACTCCACTCACTGGCCACATAGTCTTGGGCGAGTTGCTTCGTCATTCTGTGCCTTCGTGTCTCCCATCTGTAAAAAGGGTATCTTCATTTTCACCTTGCCAAGTGTGATGAGGATGAAGGGAGAATTTGCAGGTCAGAGGCAATGACAGAGGATGGGGATGAAGGGACCTGCCAGGAAAGGCAGAGTCACAGGCTGGAAACTCATAGGAAATGCAGAGGCCCTGATGCAATCCCAGACAGACTGGATGACAGAGAATGCAGAGGGAGTGCCTAGAATGGATGTAAAGGCAGCAGACAAAAGCAATCTTAATGAATCTTCGTAACAAGGCTAGGGGTAAAGGGTATTGCCCCATTGTAAGGAGGAGGCAATGAGGCAGGCCATGGCCAGGAAATGTCCCACCACAGCCTCCAGATAGACATCCACGGCGCTGAATTGAAACTCTGGATTGTGTGACTCCAAAGCCCATCCAAAGACCATGCAGCTGGGCAGGACCCTGAGAATCTTGCAGTAGTCCTCCTGGCAGAACAACATCTACTGCCTGCAGGGAGACTCTTTGGTCGTTCATGTCCAGCCTATTCATGAGACTCATTATTCATTGGTTCATTCATTGGATTGAACTGGAAGAAAATGAATCAGCCTCCCATGTGCTTCTATTCTTGGCCAGGTGACCTTTTAGGCCTCTAAGTGGGAGTGACCCATTGTATTTTTTTGAGTAATTTTTTAATTGTGGGAAAACATACATAACAAAAATTTACCATTTTTAAGTGTGCAATTCAGCGGCATTAAGTACTTTCACAGCATTGTGCAGCCACCACCATCCATCTCCAGAAATGTTTCATCATTGCTTATTGAAACTCTATTCTCAGCCGGGAGCAGTAGCTCACTCCTGTAATCCCAGCAATTTGGGAGTCAAGGTGAGAGGATTGCTTGAGTCTAGGAGTTCAAGACCAGCCTGTGAAACATGCAAAATCCTGTCTATACAAAACATATAAAAATTAGCCAGGCATGGTGATGTGTGCCTCTACTCCCAGCTACTCAGGCTGAGCTGAGGCAGGAGGATTGCTTGAGCCTGGGAGGTCAAGACTGCAGTGTGTCAAGATCACACCACTGCACTCCAGCCTGGGTGACAGAGTGAGACCCTGTCTCAAACCCCATCCACACCAAAACCCCAAACACGTCTATTCCCATTTAACAATAACTCCCCATTCCTTCCTTTCCCCAAGCCCTAGTGACCTTTAGTGTATTTTCTCTATCTATGAGTTTGCCTATTGTAGGTACCTCATGGAAGTGGAGTCACACAGTATAATCATACAAGCATATAATATTTGGCCTTTTCTGTCCTTTTTCACTTAACATAATGTTTTCAAGGTTATTCCATGTTGTAGCATCCATCAGAATTTCATCCCTTTTATGGCTGAATAATATTTGTCTGTATATATATGTACCACATTTTGTTTATCTTTTTTTTTTTGAGTTGTAGTCTCATTCTGCCGCCAGACTGGAGTTCAGTGGTGAGATCTTGTCTCACTGCAACCTCTGCCTCCCGGTTTCAAGCGATTCTCCGTGCCTCAGCCTCCTGAGTAGCTGGGACTACAGAGGCGTGCCACCAGGCCAGGCTAATTTTTGTAGTTTTTAGTAGAGACAGGATTTCACCATATTAGACAGGCTGGTCTTGAACTCCTGACCTCATGATCCCCCCCACCTCGGCCTTCCCAGGCACTGGGATTACAAACATGAGCCACCACGCCCGGCCTGTTTATCTTTTCATCTGTTGATGGACACTTGGGTTGCCTCTGCCATTTGGCTATTGTGAATAATGCTGCTATGAACACCGGTGTACCCGTATCTGTTTGAGTTCCTGCTCTCACTTCTTTTTGGTATATACCTGGGCGTGGAATTGATGGATCCTATGGTGATCCTATGTTTAGCTTTCTGAGGAAATGCCAAGCTATTTCCCACAGGGATTGCACCATTTTTCTTTCCCACCAACAAAAGTCTAACGTTTGTTATTTTTTGGTTTTTGATAATAGCCACCCAATGGGTGTGAAGTTGTATCTCCTCGCCGCTTTCATTGGCATTTCCCTAGTGACTAGTGGTGTGGAGCATCTTTTCATGTGCTTATTGGCCATCTGCATATCTTCTTTGAGGAAATGTCTATTCAAATTCTTTGCCCATTTTTTTGTTGTTGCATTTTTTTGTTGTTTCTTTTTCGTTGTTGTAGGAGTTCTTTGTATATTCTGGATATTAATCCCTTATCAGGTATATGAGTTGCAAATATTTCCTTCCATTCTGCAGGTTATCTTTTCACTCCCTTGGTAGCGTCTTTGGTGCACAAAATTTTTAATCTGGATACAGTCTCAACTTTTCTATTTTTAATTTTGTTGCCTGTGTTTTTGGTGCCATATCCAAAAAAATCCCCAAATCTAATGTCATAAAAGTTATGTTTTCTACTAAGAGTTTAAAAGTTTTAGCGTTTACATTTAGGTCTTTGACTCATTTTGAATTAATTTCTGTAATGGTTTATAGAAGGGTCCAACTTCATTCTTTTGCATGTAGACATCCAGTTGTCCCTGCACCATTTTTTGAAACTACTGTTCTTTCCCACATTGAGTGTTCTTAGCACACTGGTTGGAAATCATTTGACCACAGACATGACAAGTTATATCTGAGCTCTCTATTCTGTTCATTGCTCTACATGTCAGTCCTTATGTCAGTGCTGTAACAGTTTGATTACTGTAGCTTTGTAATGAATTCTGAAATCAGGAAATGTGTATCCTCAATTTTGCTCCTCTTTTTCAGATTTTTTTTGTTATATGACTAATGTCCCTTGAAATTCCATATGTAATTTAGTGCAAATTTTTTTATTTCTGCAAAAAAATGCTGTAGAGATTTTGATACAGATTACATTATCTTAACAATATTATTATTGTGCCTTCTGATTCATAAGCATGCAATATCTATCCATTTATTGTGTCTTTAAATTCTTTCAGCAATGTTTTACAGTTTTCGGTATACATTTCTTTTGCTTCCTTGTTTAAATTTATTCTTAAGTATTTTGTTCTGTTTGATGCTATCGTATACGAAACTTTTTTGGTTGATTTTCCATATTTGGATTGTTCATTGGGGGCTTTTCCAACCAATACATTCTCTCCCATTTCCACTCTACACAGTGCCCCACTTAACCTGATCAGCCACCTGGATGGCCAGCAAAAGCCCCACATCCCAGGAAGCTTCTCAGTCCCAGGCAGATGGGGCTGGGTGGTCACCTTATGCTGACCACTCAACTGGTGAAACTCATGACCTCGGATGATCCAGTGGCCACTGGGGTGTGTACCCCAGCCTCAGCTGTGCTGGAGTCAGGCGAGCTTGTTAAGAGCCTGCTGGGAGGCTGGGGGCGGGGCAGACACTTGCCCACCTGACAGATGCACTCATCTCCCTGACCCATGTCTCCTGTGTCCTTTTGTTTTAGGTCTGGCAGCGTGAACAACAACTGGATTGACCTTTATATGTGGGTGGAGGAAACAGTGGCGAGGTTCCAAAGGTACAGATCTCCCACATGGCAGCCTCCCCTGAGCTGCAGAGAGCTTTTCCTCTGGAAGGCAGGCAGAGGGCACATCCCATCATATAGGGTGGGTGTGGGAGTCCCTCGGTGGGGGACACAGAGCACAAGGTGGCATTCTGAAGCAGGAATGAGGCCAGCGCTCACTGGTTCCATCAGGTCTCAGCAGCCTTGGCTGGCCCGGGCATATTGCAGGAGAGGCAGTTTGCCCTTGGGGACATCACATGCTGGGAAGGGACAATAGGCAGGGAAACCAGTGACTCAGTCCTGGAACCCCAGGTTACACAGTGCTGAGGGCTCAAGTAGGGGACAAAGAACTCACCTGGAAGGTTGAAGAAAAAAGCAGGAACTCCTAAGGACAGTCAACGGTGATTTCCAAGGATGTGGGTCTTTGAACTGGGTCTTGTAGGATGGAAAAGACAGGGGACCTGTGGTGGAGTGAGTGGTCTTGCTTGGCTGGGAATGAGGTTAGCTCAGGGAGGGCTGAAAGAGGACTGGGCAGGTCAGCTTGAGGCTAAAGCCACAGGGGCTCATTGTGCCAGGCCAAGGAGCTGAGATTTCCTGCTGTGAGCCATGGAGAGCCAGAGAAGGCTCTTGAGCAGAGGAGTGGCATGATCAAGATGGCACTTAAGGAAGAAAAGTCTGATGACTGTGGGTAAAATGAGTGGGCAATAGGGCAGGAGCCGTTAGGAGCTCTGCTGGGGACATATGACAGCACTGTCACTGAGGGCTACTGAAGGTCAGCCGGCAGGAAGGAGGGTCAGGGAGAGGAAAGGGAGGCTGTGTGCATGGCTGCCAATAGAGACTCACTCCTCTGAGATGAAGGAGAAATGAGGGAGAGGATGGGGAGGAGGGAATGGGGTGAAGAGGCAAAGAATTTTCCAGTAGAAGGGAGGCCAGCTGGGAGGGCTGTGTGTGCATCTCCCTGCCTGTTCATTATAAGGTATATGTGTCTGTGTGTGTGTGCATGTGCCCGTGTGTGGGTGCCTTGTATGTGTGTGTTCATGTGAGTGTGTGCATGTGTGTGTGCATGTGTGTGGGTGCATGTGTGTGTAAGTGTGTGCGTGTGTGTATACGTGTGTGTATGGGTGTATGTGTGTGTGTGGTGTGTGTGCCTGTATGTGCATGTGTGTGTGCACGTGTGTGCGCCTGTGTGCATGTGTGTGCCTGTGTGTCTGTGTGTGTGCCTGTATGTGCATGTGTGTGTGCATGTGTGTGCACCTGTGTGTGCATGTGTGTGTGTGCATGTGTGTGTGCAAGTGTCTTTGGGGTGTTAGGATTGTGAAGATGCAGTGAGTTGCCATCCTGACTCTCTCTTCTATGGAGCCCTTGTCTCCACAGGCCTCAGAGTCCTTCACTACATTTATCTCACCTCCTTGTGTCCAGCAAGGGACTCCAAAGCGGAAGAGTTGGGGCGGGAGGTGCAGAATTGGCCTCACCACCCTGGCTTCTGAGCTGGTGCCTCTGGCTTCTCACCAGCACATGATTCCTTCACAGCTCACATATTCGGATGTGCTTCATCACCTACTCCACAGACGGCCAGACTGTCTTGCCACTCACCTCAGACAAGTGAGTGCTGCTTGGATCCCCCAAGGGGTCTGGTGAGCTTGGCCAGAGGGAGCTCCAGGGAGCTGAGGGGCTCCCGGAGACCTTGGTTGGGAGCCTGACAGCACCCAGGGCAGGCCGGTCAGGGCAACTCACAGTACCCACCTGACCTTAGCCCCGGCTCCCCTGCACCCTCCTACCCATGGCTGCAAGGTTACCCGCAGGCCCCTGTGCTCCAGTTCTCAGCCTCCCCCACTTCACGCTTCCCTGCCCTCTCTCTGCCCTGTCTCCTTCCCTGAAAGGTGGCTGTGAGGATTCCCGGGGTGCAGGGGCTGGCGGTGGGGGGGTGTCTTGTGAACACACACCTGTGCGGGCGGCTGCTCTGCGCCTGTTCCCCCTGCCCTGGCCAGTGTGGGAGGGAGACAGGGTCAGAGCTGGTGGTGGGAGTCGTGGGGCTTTAGTGCAGGGATGCTGGCAGGCCCAGACTGGGGAGTCCCTGGGTGGGGTTCTGAGATCCAGGGCAAGCTGGGAAAGTGGAGGGAGGCAGGAGGAACAAGCTCAGGCGGCTGGAACCCAGGCCCAGCAGGGAGCACTGCAGAGTTCCTGTTTGGTGGGAGGTGAGGGCCCTTCCAATGCACATGCCTGGAACTGGGCCCAGAGGAGGTGAAGCGCAGAAGAGAGGTGAGGACACTGAGGACTGGATGGGGGACTGGGCCTCACTTGCAGCTTTGAGGAAATACAGGGTAGGGGAGCTTGAGTTTGTGTGTCCTGCGCTGTGGGTTTATCAGACTGGAGTGGGTGTGAGGTGGTAAAAAGCAAGTCTATGGGGGAGGACTGTGGTGAGTGACCCAGACAGGGAGTGGGGTTTGGGCATGGCCAGAGAAAGGCCAGGCCGTCGCCTCTTCTGGGTATGGATGGGCCTGGCCTCCTCTCCTCCTGGGCTGGGCAGGGCAGGGCTCTTAGAGCTCCGGCCATGGCAGGGATGCTCTGCCCACAGTGGGAAGCCATCCTTCAGGGTCCATGCTCTGCCCAGCCTTGCTGTGCAGGCTTAGCTTGTCACATTGGATTAGCCTGACCCTGAGTCCCTGGCCCGTCCCAGTCCTGCCACCAGAGCCAGTCCTGGCTGCCCCAGCCCATTCTGTCTGTTTTAATAGCAGCTGACAGGCCACATCCCCCAGCCAGCCTGCAGATAGTGTTCGGCCCCTGCATGCACAGCCGTCGGGGCTGCCTCTCCAGCCTTTGGTCTTTTTGTTTCAGGGGCACAGAAAGTCAAGGAGGCCAGGCAGTCTAACTAAGCAGATTTGGTACTTCCTGTGTCAGGGTAAAGATAGAGCAGGAAACTGAGTCAGGGTCAGGGGTCTGGGGCCGTGAAGGCTGGGTGTAGGGCTGGGGGTTTGGCAGGATGACTTTTCCCAAATGCAGCCCTACCTGTCAAAGGATGGAGTGCCCAACACAAGAGAGTGCTTGTTAGGGTTAGGGTTTGGATTAGAGTTAGAGTTAGGAATGTCAACCCCATTGTCAGTGGCTGACTCTCAGTTGCCCATCCCTGGTTCAGGAGTAGGGCTAGGGCTAGGGCTAGGGCTAGAGTTAGAGTTAGAGTTAGTTAGAGTTAGAGTTAGAGGAGTTAGGAATGTCAGCCCCATTGTCAGTGGCAGACTCTCAGTTGCCCATCCCCAGTTCAGGGTTAGGGTTAGGGTGAAGATTAGAGTTAGAGTTAGAATTAGGAATGTCAATCCCATTGTCAGTGGCTGGCTCTCAGTTGCCCATTCCCGGTTCAGGGTTAGGGTTAGGGTTAGGGTTAGGGTTAGGAATGTCCGCCCCAGTGCAGTTCCTGACTCACAGTTGCTCATCCATGGGAAGTTCCCACTGTCACCAGAGATGGTCCAAGCAGGGCCCTGGTGAAGTTCCCCAGGCCTGCATTCTCTGTAACTGGGATGAGCTTAGAAGGGCTTGAAACCTCTGGTCAAAATCACGATGAGGAATGAGCAGGACAAAGCCCTTGCCTGGCCCCTTCCTTCATCCGGGAGGCCTTGCACAAAGAACAGTGGCTCCCAGAGAGCTTGGGAGCTGATTTTTAACAGTCAGTGTCTTTCCCGGTCAACCACCTTTTTAAATTTTTTCAGGAATAGAATAAAAAATGGTCTTGACCAGCTTCGGAAAATTGTACCTGACGGACACACATTCATGCAGGCAGGATTTAGAAAGGTATAGACCCCTTGATCTCCTAACTATAACTCTAACCCTAACTGTAACCCGAACCCTAACCTACAAAATCTTAGAGCATCAGTGGGATCATCTCACTTTCCAGGCTCAATATTTCTTCATTTTCTTGCAGGCAATTCAACAGATTGAAACGTTCAACTCCGGAAGTAAGCACCTGCCATCCCCATGGTGGTCCCATAGGGGGAACAGAGCTGGACGAGAGCCTCAGAGAGCTCTGTGTGCAGATTCTGCAAGGCCACCCCTGCCCTGCCTCTTGGAGCAAGTTGCTCAGCTGCTCTGAGCTCCAGGTCCCTCCCTGGTGCAGTGAGCATAGTAACCCCCTGCCCCATGGAGTTCTGAGAACTGTGTGGGATCCTGCATGTGTACTCCTGGTGCTCATAACCCTGAGGTGCTTGCCCTCCAGCTGGGCTGGGCTGTGTGAAAAGGAAAAGAGAAGAGCCAAGGGGTTTGCCCCCTTGCATGCACCTTAGTCTTCCTCCTCCCTTCTACGTCTCCCCTCCGAGTGACTTGCATTCCCTGACCTGTCTCATGTGGTACAGAAGGCTGTCCAGGGCCCCCAACTCCCGTCCCTACCGTGTTGCTGCAGCTCTTGTCAGGAAAAGGCAGGGCTGGTGAGGAAAGGCACTGAGGTGGCTGTGGGGTCCCCTGCCCAGCTGCCACTGACCTGGAGTCCTGAACTCCTGGGCCCAGAGATGCTGGCAGGGCTGCCTGCAGGCTCTGCTCATAGCAAGACCCAGCCCCCTGGGAGCCTCCCTGGGCCTGTCTGTTACAGGAGGGCCCAGCAGCTCCTCCTCCTGCCCATGGGACAGGCCTGTGATTGTTGAGTCCTGGCTAGAGCTGCTTTCAGGCAGAGGTGGTGCAGGCTGCTAGTGGGTGAGGGTTCAGGCAGCCTGGTGGGAAAGACTGTGCTCCTTTCAGCCCTTCCTCTGTAAAATGGGTGCTGGGCTGAGACCTCCCTTACTCTAGGGGGTCTCTGGGTGGCAGGTGCTTGGGTCTTGGCAACCTCTCCTCTGGAAGATGAGGTGGGGGCACCTGGCCATGCCCTGGAGTGGGCAGTGCTGTGGGCCCAGCCACTTGCAGAGGTTCCGGAGCTTCTGGAGGTCACTCCTGGTGCCTTTGCTGAGCAGGCCACTCTTTGCTTCTTCTACAGACAAGGTTCCCAGCATGATTATTGCTATGACTGATGGAGAACTGGTGGCACATGCATTTCAGGACACTCTCAGAGAAGTGAGTCCAGTTCATACTTACCAGCATTTTGCTCCATGAATTTTGATGACTAATACTCAATGCCTTCTTTCCCTTAGGCTCAAAAGGCTCGGAAACTGGGGGCCAACGTTTACACCGTGGGTGTGGCTGATTATAAGCTGGACCAGGTAATTCCAAACAGGTGACCAGGCACCACTTTCGAGCCTAATGGGGAAAGGCGTCCCAGGTGGCTTTCCCAGGGCCACCCCGAGGATGGTTGTCTAAGCTGCCCCAAGTGAGATGGGCCAACCCATGGCCACTGCAGAAGTGATTGACAGCGTGTTGTACAAATCCCACCACGCCAGAGGGGAGGGTGGAAGAGCTCCCCACTCCCCACGAGTGGGCTGCTGGCTGGAGAAGGCTGCAACATTCAGAGCCTGACATTCTGCTGCCCCCAAAGCATGGGGGCAAGACACTGTCCCCTGGGCCTGGAGTCTGCTGCATCCTCTCCTGGCGGGGATCCAAGCCAGCTCTGCTCTCCGTAGATAACAGCAATTGCAGACAGCCCGGACCACGTGTTTGCAGTGGAGAATGGCTTCAAGGCTATGAGAAACACCATTGATGCTGTGAGTGGGCGGAGGTGAGGGGCTGGGGGCCTGGCTCCTGTGGCCGGAAGCTCACTCTCCCTGCCCCGCCCCACCCCTCCTGTGTTCCAGCTCACGTCAAAGGTCTGTCTTGACGTGACATCGGTGGAGCCTCCCACTGTGTGTGTAGGAGGTGAGAGCTGCGGAGGCCCCGCGGTAGCCACAGGGTGGTGTGCATGAGTGCAATCGTGTATGGAGTGTGTGCATTTGCTTGGTATGTGTGGGGGAGGATGTATATGGGGGAGGATGTGTGTGGGGAGTGTGAGTGTGGTGTATGTATGTGGTGTGTGTGTGTTTGGTGTGTGTGGGGTGTGTGTAGTTCGTGTGGGTGCAGTGTGTGTAGTGTGGGAGGTGTGCTGTGGGAGGCTTGATGTGTGTGAAGTCTGCGGGAGAGGGTAATACGTGGTCTATGTGCTGTGGAAATGTGTGTGATTGTGCGGGGTGTGTAGATGTGCTGTGAGTGTGGTGTGTGGGGTATGCATGAGTGATGCATCTGTGTGTGTTGTATTGTGGGGTGTATGTTGTGTGGGAGCTGAGGTGCTGTGTAATATGTATGTGGGGGTGTGAGTGTATATGTAGGGGGCATATGTACGTGTGTGTGTGGTATATGTGCAGTGTGTGTGTGTGGCATGAGTGGGGGTCGTGTGGGAGTGTGTGGGAAGGTTGCCTGGTGTGTGGAAGGCTGCTGGTGTGTGGGAAGGCTATCCGGTATGTAGGTATGTGGAGTCCAGTGTGTGTTTGTGTCGTATGGGGAGTTGGGAGTGTGTTGCCGATGTGTGTGGTGTATGTATGGGATGTGTGATGTGTCTTTGGTATTTTTGGTGTGTGTGTGCTATTTATGTGTGTGGTGTGTGGGTGTGTGTGCTTTGGGTGTGTGGTGTGATGTGTGTGGTACGGGGTGGGTTGAGTGTGTTTGTGGTGCAGTGTGCATGGGTGGGTGGGTGTGGATGTATAGCCCATATGGGTGTGAATGTGAGTGTCTGTTGGTGTGGAGGGAATATGCGGGGGTGGGAGTGTGAGTACCTATGTACAATTAGTGTGCTGTTACCTCACAACAATAAGTTTAAAGCAAGAAAAGAGGCCGGGCGCGGTGGCTCAAGCCTGTAATCCCAGCACTTTGGGAGGCCGAGACGGGCGGATCACGAAGTCAGGAGATCGAAACCATCCTGGCGAACACGGTGAAACCCCGTCTCTACTTAAAAAATACAAAAAACTAGCCGGGCGCGGTGGCGGGCGCCTGTAATCCCAGCTACTCGGGAGGCTGAGGCGGAGAATGGCGTAAACCCGGGAGGCGGAGCTTGCAGTGAGCTGAGATCCAGCCACTGCACTCCAGCCTGGGCGACAGAGCGAGACTCCGCCTCAAAAAAA
>NW_012116333.1:3511938-3524216 GCF_000951035.1 Colobus angolensis palliatus
GGAGGCTGAGGCGGAGAATGGCGTAAACCCGGGAGGCGGAGCTTGCAGTGAGCTGAGATCCAGCCACTGCACTCCAGCCTGGGCGACAGAAAAGAAAAGACATGTGTGAGAGGCTCTCAGGGAAACACCAGCAAATGGCATGGAGCAGCAGGTAACCCAGACCACAAGCCTGGAGCAGCCAGGGCTCCTCCCAGGAAGGCCAGTCAGGTGCAGGAGCTGAAATATCTGTGTAATTTACCACATCAGCAAAACGGGAAATAGGAACCAAGCGGTTATCTCAGGGGATGAAGAACAAGTGGGGGCGTCAACATGCCACAGCATCCTGTAAGCAGAAGGAAACCTCCATAGCCCGAAAAAGGCATCCACACAAACACCCTTGGCTGACCTCAGTCCTACAGGATCAATCCCAGTGCCTGTCCATGCTGTCTGGGACATAGCGAGGGTGCCCTCTTGCCAGCCGGGGTCCCAGCATGGTGGTGACAGCCCTGTGAGGGCCTCTGTGATGCCTCCGTCTGTGCTGAGATCTTTCTGTGCAGGCTAGAGCTCTGCATGGCCGGCAGTTGCACAACTGTGGCTGCTGGAGATGAAGGGAGCCCTGGGTGTCCTCCCTCCATGGGGACAGCACGAGGCCCTTCGCAAGACCACCAGGCCCTCCAGCAGCTGGGCTCTGGCTTCCCTGTTCCTCACTGCAGGGTGCCCTGGCAGTAGGCTGTGGGGCACACTGTCCTTGTCTGAGCTCTGCTCTCCATGGGCACAAAACAAGGAGCAAATTGTCCAATTCCAGTGAGCTCCAGCGGTGCCTCTCATGAACAGAAAGGACACTGTCAGGCCTGTCGTGAGTCCTAAGGCACTGGGCTGTGTGGGGACTGGCACAGGGCTGGTAGCTGGTAGGTCCCAGAAACAGGAGCTGTGCTGACATTTCCATGATTGGTCCTGGGCTCTGTCTCTGACCCCGCCTCTCCCTGATGCAGAGCTGAAGGTAGGGGTGGAGTAGAGAGAACTCCCCTCCCCCTCAGGGTCTCTTTCTGCTGCTCCTGATTTAAAGCCACTCAGCCATGCAGCAGTTGTGACAGCTGTGCTCTGATGATGATGTCCCCTGGACTTGTGCAGGCTGTGGCATCTAAGCAGCCCTGTCAACCCCAGGTGAGGATGTGAGTCGTCACTCCTCCATGGAGGCAGCTGAGTCGAGGTGACAGGTGCCCTCTGCCCACCAGCTCGGCCCTCTGCCTCTGCCCATGTGGCCTGGCAGTCACCGCCCTGAACTGTCAGCTGTTGGCTAACTTGGGCAAAGCTGCCGGACATGGAGGGTGACAGTCACAGCAGGGAAAGGCCAAGGCAGGAGCCTGAAACCCAAATGCAACAGAATGAGCCCTGTCAGCAGACTGCCACCAAGAAGCCAGGAGGTCTCCAGGGAGCCCAGGAAGGAGGCCAGGGAGGAAGGCATGCAGCCCAGACTCCCCCGTTTAGCCCTAGGCCTCATATCCAGCCTAGGAGAGGCCTCTGGTGGCCTCACTGCTCCAGGCCCATCCTGAAGCCATCCACCACACATGGCTGGAGGGTTTTGACAGGGACCTCCCTCTCTAGCCTGGCAGGTGTCTGAGGCTCTTAGCAGGAACTCCAGGCCCTCCAGGGGCCACTCCCTGCTCTGGGCGCCCTGTGCAGAGGTGGGACCAGGTGGGGCATAGGCACTCTGCAAGCCCTGCCTCACCTTGAAGGGCCAAGCCCACCTGTCCCTCACAGCCCTGTTCAAAGGGCAACTCATCCTGGAAGCCTTCCCTGATGACCAGCCAGCCCCTCTGACTCCCTGAAGCCCAAGGGCTTGGTCTGTCCCTCTCACCAGTCACTTGTCACCCAGGATGTATCATGAGTTCTGGTTGTCTGTGTCTAAGCATAATTTTCTTATTTAGTTCTTTGGTTTTCTTCCACCCTTTTATTGTTGAAATTTTCAAACCTATAGGTGAGTGGAAAGGATTGTGCAATGAACACAAACACACCTACATCCACCACTGGGATTTTACAATGAATGTTTGGTCATGTTCCTTTCTCTCTCTCTCTCTCTCTTTTTATCCATCCACCTTGGGAAAAAAATGCTTGCTTGCAATATGTAGAATACATAGTCCTAACGCAGCCCAGGGTGTAATTTGCAATTACCCCATCCATGGAGCTTTGGGGCAGCCCTCAGTCCTGCTTAGAGTGGCCAAGTTGTGCTGACCAAGGGGTGCAGGCCACAGGCCCAGTTGCTCCCTTCCGGGCACACACTGAGCCCAGTGTCCGGCTGGCCAGGGCTTTTTGGAAGCCTGAGTCGGGAAGACGTTGAGAGTATCTGGCAACATCAGATTTGGAAGCAGCTGCTGTCAGCCTTAGCGGTGGGAGAGAACCCCATGCTTGCCCTGCGGGGGCCCGTGTCTAGTTTCTCAGAACAGGGCACCAAGATGGCATTTCCTGTTGTCTCTCACAGCCTCAGTGCCCCCACCAGGCCCAGGCTCTTCTGAGGGCAGCATAATATCCATCATGTGGGTGCCTATGAGGGCCGGGCTGGCACCTTGAGCAGGAAGAGTAGGCCAGGCTCAGCCAGCTGATGTCAGCAGTCAGCGTTGAGGGCCTTGAAGTGAGGTGGGCCTCGGAGCTCCTCATCTGAGGAGCGTGGTTCCCTAGGTCCCAGCCAGGAGCTGACATGGAGAAACACAACCCACTGAGGCCTGCATTTCCCATTTTCCAAGAAAGCTAGAAATCTAGATATTTCTGGGAAATGTTCAGGCTTTCAACTGCAGGCTCCCATTCTGAAAGCCTCAGAAAGCATGTCAGCGGGCCAGCTTCACCCACAGCCTGCCTTGAAGGTGTGAAGCTGCAGGAAGGCAGGAAGCAGGGTTCAGAGGAAGCTTTCCTTGGGTGCATGAACCGCGGGCACCCCAGGCATCAGCAGGGATTGGAATGTGCGGGGCCTGGGTCAGGAGGCAGGGGTAGAGGCCAATGCCCTTGGCAGCTTCAGACCTGTGGTAACCCCGACTGGCTCCTGGGGCCAGCCGTCACCTGCATGTGTCCCCTGTGGTCTTTGGCTCATGCAGGAGCCACAGTGGTGGAAGGACACACTCCCTGAGCCTCAGGGTGGGGCCCTGTGGTCCTTACTGGTTCAGGAAGAGCAGGAGATGAGGAATCACCTGTAGGTCTCTGGAATCACAGTTAAAACAGGGCTTCTGTGATGGATTCCCCTGAGCAGGGTCCTAGGTGGCTTGCCTGCCGCACCCGAGTCCTGACCCTGTCACTGTGGGTGTCCTGCCTGCCACAGGTACACAGTAAGACAGGGAGGAGAGACCCCAAGTGTTCAGCAGCCCTGAAGGAGGCATCCAGGCCTGGGTGCCCAGCTGGGTGTATGAGACATGGTGTCTTCAGGCAGCATTATGGCTCCACTTACACCTTACATCAGGGAGGGCCTGGCTGAGTGCACAGCCTGCGCTCCTGGGGCCCAAGGGAGCACCACAAATTTCAGGGCAGGAATAGCACTCTGAGCCTACCTGTGCCGGGACGGAGGGCTTTCCTTAGCGTGTTGGTTCAGGAATGGTAGGGAGAGGGCCCTTGAGTGTTTGAGGCCCAGACTCCTCCTCCTGGACCCTCAGTGACACCAGATGAAGATTTGACCCAGTGGGCACATAGATGTTGGTTCAGACGCAGCTCTTTCCTTACAGGAGCCTCTGCAAATTCGGTTTTGGGGCTGGATCTCCAGGAACAGGGAGGTCAGAGGGGAGGCAGCTGCCTACTCTTCCTCACTCAGACTTTTGAACGTTGTCCTTGCAGAACCCTACCATGTGGTTGTTCATGGAAATGGCTTTCAGAATCTAAAGAAACAGGATGAAGTTATTTGCAGATTTATCTTCAATGAAAGCACTATCATTGGTAAGTTGTCTCCTCGGTGCCTCTGAGTCACGTATTTCCCACACAATGCTGCCTTTCCCCACAGCCAGCCAAGCCTCCCAGCCCTTGCCAACCATTCCCTTGGACCCAGTGGGGTTAGAGGCCATGAGGGCAAGTGGAAGGAGGCACTGGGAAGCCCGGCCACCCCTCCCTTCATCTGCCAAGTGGGGAAGTAACAAATCCCAAGAGAGCATCTCAGATCAGGGCTTCCCCCTCAGTGAGGCTGGAAGGACCCGAAGCCCACAAGGCTACTCCTGGGAAATGGTGACAGCCCCGGAAGTCTGAGCCTGGCTGGCCAGGTGCACCAGTAGCTTACCCAGAGGGGTGCGTTTACCTTGCATTGAGGGAGGATGCCAGCCTGTAGGCCTGGGCCCTGGAATCCTGGCTCAGGCACACATTGCCTGTGTCACCTTGACCAGATGAGTGTTCTACTCTGAGCCTCTGTTTTCTCAATTTTACATGGAGCCAATATGGTGCTGGCTGTGCATCCTTTAACTGAAATGGTTGGGACCACAAATGTTTTAGTTTTTTAATTTTTTGAGGTTTTGGAATGTGTGCATTATGCTTATGTTTCAGCATCCCAAACCGCAAATTTGAAATCTGAAATTCTCTATTGAGCATTTCTTTTGAACATCATGTTGGTGCTCGAGAAATTTAAGATTTTGAAGCATTTTGGATGTAGATTTTCATATTACAGATGGTCAGCCACAGTTGCACCTAACTATGCAAAATCACATGTGTAGAGCAGTTGGTTCATGAAAGGGCTATAGTATTTTTAAAAATCTCCTGTTATTTGACAATAGTTAGGCATCAGGGGACCTCTGTGATGGTGCAGTAGCCTGACGAAGTGCACAGTCCAGGCAGACACTGTGCCCTGGGTGCTGGGGAGGGGCGTGTGCTCTTCCCCACTGAGTGCCTGGGGTGCAGTTGGATTTTTGTATCCTCCTTGATCTTCCCAGGTGGCCCCTTGATACATTCACTTGATCTGATGATAGTATGTTCACTGACATCTAATTCCAGGGCCATGTGCTAATCCCAGGATGACTTCTCTTCCCGCAAGAGGCTTCTTGGCCATTTTCCTCCTTTCCATGAGTACATAGGAAGGGCTGGGCCTGTCATCCCCACATTCCCACTCATCAGCATTGTGTGGATGGTCTCAGGAAATTCGGTTTTCACTGGGTTATGCTTTCTCGGGAGTGTCTTAGGGACTGAGCAGCCCCTTTCTAAGGAAAGCTAATGCTTATTGAGCACTTACATCAGATATTGTGCCAAGTACCTTACACACAGTATCTCCCTGAATCCTCAAAGCAGCCTCACAGAAATTTCTTTGTATGTGTCAACCTAAATAACAGACAGACAAGGGCTCTTTATAATAAAATGATGTTCATCTGAGAATGGGCATCACAGTGGGTATGCGCATCCATAGGAAACTACATGCATATTCAGGAAGGTTCGATTTTACAGGAGATGTGAGGAGGGTTACATAATTGTTTGAGTTAATTCTTCTTGGCTACTAAGGTCAATAATAATAGAGGTGACCCCACTGTGAGGTTGCACGGGCAGTAGCTGGGCAGATGTCCTTGCAGAAGTATTTTTTGTGTAAGGTTGCAATGGTCTTTGTACAAGGTTGTAGTTTTGCAGAGACTTGTGATAGTTTTTGTTATCAGGTATACAAGCTTGTGAATCCTCTCTTCATAAACTTCCCCATCTCAACTTGCCAGGATTTTTTTTTTTTTAAACATGTTAACTCCATTTTGATTTTGACAACGTTCGCAGTTTCTTCCTTTTGATGAAAATCTTTTGGCTGCTCATGGTGGCTCACGTGTGTAATCCCAGCACTTTGGGAAGCTGAGGCAGACAGATCATGAGGTCAGGAGATGGAGACCATCTTGGCTAACACGGGGAAACCCCATCTCTACTAAAAATACAAAAGAAAAAAGAAATTAGCTGGGCGTGGTGGCAGGTGCCTGTAGTCCCAGCTACTCAGGAAACTGAGGCAGGAGAATTACCATATATTTTACATGAGCACTCATTTATTTAAGTCATTCTAAAAAGAATTCCTTAAGGGATTTCTGGATGACTATGTCAGATTTTACCAAGTAGACACAACATAAAACTTGTACGTATGTGTAAACACACCTAAACATATATATACACACACAAAGATTTTATAGCTTACGTTTTAGAATGTTAGTCATAAGACAATGGAACATACAAACTCACCAGTTAATAAAAGCCTGTTGTGGCAAGGTGAGGTTGTTCATGCCTATAATCCTAGCTCTCTGGGAGGCCAGTGTAGGCAGATCACTTGAGTTCAGGAGTTTGAGACCACCCTGGTCAATATGGCGAAACCCTAGCTCTACCAAAAACACAAAAAGCTAGCTGGGTGTCGTGGTGCAGGCCTATATTTCCAGCTACTCAAGAGGCTGAGATGGGAGGATCATTTGAGCTTAAGAGGCAGAGGTTGCAGGGAGCCAAGATCGTGCCACTGCACTCCAGCCTGGGTGACAAAAAATTTTAAAAACATAAAAAATAAAAGTCTGTTGAATACAAATTATATGTCTGACCAAGTTGGTTACTGTTCACATGGCTAAACTTTATTTGCCCTTATCAGTAATCCAGTGAGGGCTACTGATAAAAATTTTGAGTAAAACTGTTTTTATAACAATTTTGTTTTTAACAAGCTGCTTTTTTTTTTTCTTTTTTCAGGTTCAAATGAATTTAGAGTTAAATTTTCAATGTTGACATTTAGCTATGACTGGTTGAATTAGATGATAAAAATGAAATCTCCAAGTAGCCTTGAATGTATCTTTTGTTTGCTAGTCCAGTTTGTTTGACTGGGAAGGAAAGCATCTTAGCAGTTTTGGTTAGTATAGTGTTGGGTTAGTATAGTATTAGGTTAGTGTAGTATTGGGTTTTCCTTTTTTTTTTTTTTTTTGGTCCCTGCATGTCACACAAAGCAAAATTTTTATGCCAGACTGAGATATATTACTGCTCTGAGTTTAAGATTTTGACCTGTTTAATCCGAGAGCCTAACTTTTATAAACATTTATCTAGTCCTTTTTTCAAACTACTCATGTTTTAATTAACTGCTTCATCACTCTAATTGTTAGTTAGACAAACCTAAATTTACATTTCTAAAAAGTGTCTAGGTCATTGGTTACCATGGAGCTTTTGTAATTTGTAAAGTGATTGATTTGAACACCCCTTTTGGCGTTTTAAGAAAATCTTGGCTGGAATGCCATAAGCAGTGAGCTTATCTCAATACCACTAGACAGGTCTGCAGATCTGAAGCATATAGACAGAAATAGAGACAGAAAGAGAATTTAGAGGATTCTACATGTTAACTCTATATTGGCAGAGTTTTTTAGAGAGTTCGAATAATGACTATTTGGCTCTGAATTTTCCTTGATGGAATTTGCCCATCAGTTTTAAAATGTGCAAAAAATGGGCTATAATATGTAATTGGCTGGAATCCCAGAAAATCTGGCATGCCTTAATGCTTGAGAATCCCATTCCATTTCTTTTTGATCTCTCCAGTGCAAAGAAAATCCTGAAAATCTCCTGTCAGGAAAGGTCAGGAGTTTGGACTGGTGCTTTGGACAGAGACAACTGCCCTAGTGGCTTTTAGTTAGCCATCCTGCCTCCATTATTCAGAAACTTATTTTTACCAGGAGAATATTTTCAGAAACAAGCAAGAGAAAAGAGCCAAATCAATTACAGACACACAAAATCATTGTTCACAGAGAACCAAATGATTCACAGAGAACCAAATGAGCTCAATGAACCAAAATCATTGTCACAGAGATTTTAACCCAGGTGTGCAGATCAAACAAAATATTTAATTAGGCATGCAGAACTAAAAGTGAATTTGGCAGAAAAGACATGCCTCACAAACAGATGTAAATTATGTAGAAACAAGGGTGCTCAAATCAGAAGAACACTTGTCATTATACCAGAAAGAATTTACCAGAAAAGACAAAACATTGTTATCATTTCAGGAGGGATGTAAGGTCTTTGGTTACAGTGGCCTTATCCAAATCAGATGCTGAATGAAGTCAAGAGCTTCTACCCAAAAGTAGGAGGCTCAGCCTGAGAGAAGACTCTCCAGGGCAGAAAAAGCAAGTCACAGAAACAGAGAGCTCAAAGGGCTCAAGTGAGGACTGCACACCAGTTCCAAGAATGGCTGATTTCTTCCAATAGTGGTCCTATTCCAGGTCTACTTCTGGACACCATTTATGTCAACCTGAACAATAGAGAGTTTCTCTCTAAAAGAAAACAGTACTTATTCAGGAACAGTGCCCAGCACTGGGAATATGTGTGCCATAGTAATGTGCATAATCAGGGAGGTAACAGAAGACAAAGGCTTTTAAAGGAGAAATGAAGATTACATAATTGGTTTGAGACCATTATTCTTGCCCAAACAGATCAATAGCAAGGGTGACACTAGTTCAAGGCTGGACAGGCAGTTCTTGGGCACATGTTCCTGTGGACGTATTTTTTTGTGTTAAGTTTGGAATGGCTTTTGTGCAAGGTTGTGGTTTTTGCAGTCTTTTGTGATATTTTTATTACCAGGCATATAGGCATAAAATCCTCTCTTTGTAGCCTTTCTTAGCCCTATTTTTCAAGGATTTTATTTTATTTTTTAACACAAATGACTTCATTTTAGTTCTGACAACTTTCCTGTATGGATGGAGAACTAGAGAGAAGCATGATGGAAGAGCCTGCCCAGGGCCACACAGTTCATGTTGCAGGGCAGGAAAGCAGACCCAGGCGATCTGGCTGCCCTACCAGGGCCTTCTGCCTCCCTGTGATGGCAGCTGCTGGGAAAGGGGGTACCCAGCCTACCTCCATGAAGGGCATTCAGCTGCCTCCTCTGTGGGCCTGTGGCTGCACTGGCTTCCCACCCTGGAGGTTACCGTCTACCTCTCCATACACAGGCCAGCACTGACATCTTGCAGTGGGGAGCCCCTGCCACAGCTCTGGGCACCTGCGTAGATGGCCATTCTGCTCCTGGTTGATGGCTTGTCCAGGAGTAAAAAGAAGCTTATTTTTAAAAATAATTGAGAACAACCTTTAGACCTATTTTCACTATTAGGAAGATATCCCCTGAAAATGTCCCTGGAGTGTTGGCCACCACTGAACACGCCTCCCTTGCACTTCCCACTAGATGGCAGCATGCCTTCCCTGGCCACTGATGCCAGCCTGGAGGTACAGGTCAGGGAGAGACTTCCCTCTGTCCTGCATCTGTCCCTATGGGGAGGCAAGGGCAGAGCCTGGTTCTGGCTTCTGGAAGCGCCTGGATGCAATTTTTGACAACCTAAATAACAAACAGTGTCTCTAAACAGAAATGCTATTTATTCAGGACCAGGGCATTGCAATGGAAAACACATGCCAGAGTAAACTATGTGCATATTGAGGGAGGTGGAAAAAAAAAAAAAAAAAAACAGAAAAATTTTTACAGGAAAATGAGGAGGATGCCATAATTGTTTTGAAATCATCCTTGGCAAAAAGGTCGATAACACGGGTTCTGCCAGTCCTAGGTTGGCCAGGTAGTTGCTGGACCCTGAGAAGCCGGGGTCCTGGCAGCCAAGCCCAGTGGGTAGAGAGCTGGATCAAGGCCAGCAGGCAGATGCCCATGCCCTCCCCCACAGTTGAGGAGGCGTGAAAAGGGTGTGGGCTCAGGAGTGAGAAGGTTCCATGTCTACACGTTATGGAACTCTCCTGAGCCCACCACGCTCCCACAAAAATGAGTAAATAAATACATAAATAAATAAAAATGGGAAAACAAAATTGCAGACTTAAAAAAACAAACCCAGTCCCCTCCTCAGGCTTCCCCATCTTGGTAAATTGTGTTGCTGTCCACCTGGTTGTTCTGGTCAAACTCTCAAATGTCATCTTTGACTCCTCCGAGCTTCTTCTTCACATCCATCCCACCAGCAAGTCCTGTTGCCTCCATGTTCAAAATATATCCTGGATCTGCCCAACCTGGACAGATTCACTGCACAAGAAATAAAACCCCAACCCCTTTCCAGGGCCCAGGAGGCCCTGCCCGCTGTCCTGGGTCACCTCTTTCCCTCCTTGACAAGGTCAGCGAGTCACTGCCCGGAGCATTGGCACAGGCCACTCTCTCAGCCCCAAGCACCCTTGCCTGGGATCTTTGCCTGGCTGGCTCCTCATCTTTTTAATCTCAGCTGGATTGTCACCTCTTCAGAGAGAATTTATTTTTCATGGAAGTTTACAACACTATACAAAATAGCAAGAATTGTGCCATGAACTTGAAGAAGCCATCACCTACTTTCAGTAATTCTTAACCTGCCCCTACCTGCTTTCCTTGGTACCATTACCACAGAGTATTTTGAAGAAAATCCCTGGCCTTGCATCATTTCATGCTCTTCTAGACCAGAAATTGTGGCTCTACAAGAGAGGAAAAGTGACGCATAACGAAGCGACTGTCCCTTCCCTCTGGTCCCCTCACCTCCTCTGGTCATGGATATCACAGCACATTGTACTCTCTGTCATCTGTTTTGTCCTGTTTTTTTATTTTGTTTTCTGTGTCCTATGCAATCCCTAAAGGTGAGTCCTTGAGAGCAGGGACTCTGCCTGCCTGTTCCTGTTACACAGCAGAGTGCTGCACAGGGCCTGGGTGTGGCAGGTGCTTGCAGGGGTCTATGCAATAGGAAGGCAGAGCCCACATGCCGGTCCTGGGCCACAGGGTCAACTCTGCATGCTGAGGACACACATGGGGAGGAACAGTGGACAGACAGGTGCGTTGACATTCTTCTCATGTCATTTTCTTTTAGATGAAAAGCCAACCAGTATCAACAATAATTCCATGAATTGCCCTGGGCCAAAAGTAGAAAAACCTGGAGCGTAAGTGCCCCTGGCAGGAGGCCCCAGAGGGCAAGAGATCAGGGAGTCAGGGTTGGTCACTGTGAGGTGTACAGAATGTGGATGCCACCCCCTGCTGGGGCAGCCCATGTCTGTGGCTGGGCAAAGAGCAGCCTCCTCCCCACATCCCTTGTTGGTGGCCCCCAAGGTATTCAGGGATCTGCAGTGTTCTCTGGTCTGTGAGGAGGGCAGGGTGCAGGAGATGATTGCCCGAGGAATAGTACCTTTGCTTCAGGTTGCCTCTCAGAGTTAAGCCAACAGACTCTGTAAATACAGAAGAGCCAGGATGGTGACACCAAGTAGTGGTCCCTGGTCATTTAGGACACAGTCACAATGGCATGAGACCCCGCCCGGGCCCCTCACTGCCTGACCCACTTACCCTTTGGTCATCATTGCTGAGCTGACCTGCAAGTGTTTGGGGAATGACCTCTCATGACCCATGCTGTCCACTGGCCAAGGGCAAGAACTGCATCTCTCCGGGCTGGCTCTCACCATCTGCGTTTTCTGTGCTTTAGGGAGTACTTTATTGAAGTCAGCTTGAACAACGGCAAAACATTCTTCAAGAGCAATGTCAGCGTCACCAGCACCACATGTGTGAGTACCAGGATGGGGCTGCAAACATGTATGAGAACTGTCCAGAGCCTCTGCACTAGAAGGAGATATACCCTGGGGAGGACAGAAAGGGCAGGCAGTTCCCAGGCAGTCCCAGAAAGTAGTGTGTGCAGCAGGCACCTGAGGCTGCTCCAGCCAGGCTTCCAGATGGTGCAGGTGGGTGAGGCTGGGAGGCTGTCTGCCAGGAGCCAGAGTCCAGCACCTCTAGGCCAGGACCTCAGACCCAGGAGCTCTGAAGGATTACACGCCCTGCCATCAGGGTGTGTGTGTGCCGCTGAACTGGTGCCCCAGCTGCTGATCTAGTCCTGAACCTGCTCATGACCCTGGCCCCCGAGCCTGCCTGGTGGTCACTTGCTGTCATTTCCCAGATGCCTTCAGCCCCCTTTCTGCCTCTCCTCCTTGCTCAGGCCCCTGAGATGTCCCTCTCTGCTCCCTCGCCAAGCCCTGCAGTATGTCCCCTCCTGCTGGCTGAAGGGAAGGCTCTTGGGCACTCGGACCTGGGCTCAGCTCCAAGAAGCCCCTGGGAATGGAGGTGCTGTGCCCCAGGTGCCTGCTCAGAGCTCCATGTCTTTGGGCAGCTTGGCCCAGGGCCACATAGGCAGGAGGATGTGCTGGAGGGATGGGCGGGAGGCCAGAGCCCACTCCACTGCCTTGTACCCAGTCTTACCTGTGAGGACACACCAGTGTTGAGAGCCCTCCCTCTGGGTCTCCCCTTGCCTGTCCCTGCACACCCACACATGGATCTGCAGGCTGAATGCATGCATTCCCCATCAGGAATCTACCCACTGATGGCCGACTGTGACAGGCACATCAGGAGCAGCCCTGGGGCTCCCACCTTGCCAGCGGCCTTCATACTCAGCCTCAGT
>NW_012116333.1:3524365-3556373 GCF_000951035.1 Colobus angolensis palliatus
CCCTCCCCTCCCCTCCCCTCTCCAGCCTTCTTTCTAAGTAGAGCTCTGAATCTGGGGAAGGCCTGAGCAGCCTGCATTCCCACGGATGCAGCCCGAGGTTCCTTTATTGTGAAGAACACCCAGAGAAGTGTTCCCGTTGCTTACACCCCATGTGGCCCTGGTTCTGAGCCAGGACTTTGTCTGAGCTCTCTAAATCTCACAAGTGCCCCCAGGGAGGGCGGCTCATTCCCTTTGCACAGGTGTGGAGGCTGAGGCTCAGAGCGGTGCGTGGATGTGCCCACGGTGCAGAGCCTGGAAGTGGGGAGAGAGGCTCTGGGGGATGGACCCGGGTCCCCTGCCCCTGCTTCTGCACCTGCACCTCTCTTGGCCACAGCACCCCCACCCTCACCCGTCTTTGTACTTGTAGATTTTGTGATTCTCACAGAAGCCCTGTGCTACAGGCAAAGTGTGCCGTGAGGGTTCATCAGACCACGGAAGCTTCCGGGACTTTCTCGTCAGGGCTCTGGGGCAAAGACTTTCAGCGGGGCCAGAGAGAGGGTCTGTAGCTCTCTGGGGCCCAGCCCTGGCCGCTGGCCCTACTGTGGTACCCGGATTCGGGGCCAGCTAGGGAGAGTGAGGAGTGGGCAGATGGGCCGCCAAGTGGTGGGCACCCGGAAGAGGCCACCCAGGTCCTCCCAGGCCTGGCATTCCTCTATCCCTTAGGTGTAGTTCATGGTGCTCTCTTTCTCCACCAGGGTGTTTTCAGCAACTGGCTCTATTTTTTGCTGCCTCTGCTGCTTCTGCCACTACTGCTGTGTTGTGTCTGGCGGCTGTGCTGCAAGAAGGCAAGTGCTCCCTGCCTGCCCAGCCTTGGGGCCCAGGCACAGGCCCGCCCTCTGAGGGGCTCTAACATGTGACTGCCCCGTGATCCCACTGTGGGAAGTTTCCCTCAGCTCCCAGCTCATCACGTGAGCCCAGGGAGTGGCAGACCTGTCCACACGATCCCAGAGCCTAGCAAGCCTGGGTTTCTGCAGGGCCTCCTGCCTGGGCTGGCCATATAGAGCTGGCCTGGGATGCCTTGGACATGGGGCTGAGGCCTGCCCTGGCTCCTAGAGAGAAGTGACCCCAGAACCCCTGAAACCAGGGCTGCCTCAACAATCTGGACTTCTGGGAGCCTCAGATGGACAAGGGCCAGGAGGTGGCCTCTGTGTGGAGGGAGGAAGAGAGGGTCCCCCATGAAGTCCTGATGGCCCAAATGGAGGACGGTGCTGTAACCCCCAGCTGTCTGTGCCTTGAGAAACCAGCGTGGATCTCGGCACGTGTCTGGTGCCTTCCCCGTTCCTTCATCTGTCTTTGCTGAGCTCCAACTTCCCCTGGGCCCCATGCTGGGCTGGGGAGGGACAGAAATGAAGCAGCCACCATTCCCCACAGGCAGCTCACAGTCCTGTCAGGGCTGAAGGTGAAATGTCCACCCCACAGGAGTGGGAAGGGCCCCCTGTAAGGCAGAGCAGGACCCAGAAGCAGAGATGGAGCCTGGGGCAGGGAGGATGGAAGGGGTGCTGGGAGCTGGGGTTGGCAGACCTAGCTCCGAGAGCTGCAGAGGACAGAGCAGAGGGAGGAGAGGACAGAGCTCAGCCCAGGGAACACGCGGGGCTCATGTCTGCATAGGGAGGCACAAGGGGAGGAAGCCGGGAACTCAGCCATGAGGCTGGCAGGTCAGGGAGGGCTCGTGGGGACAGACAGGCTCTCCCTGAGGAAGGGAAGTGGGGCGGGCGCTCTCTTCTCCATGGGGCTGTGGGCAGAGAAGGACACTTGTAGGGGCTGGGCCTCTCTAGGGACCTGGTTCCTGGCCCAGCTGACCCCTAGGAACCCCACAGTGGCGGTACAGGGGTTCCCCTTAGGTAAGGTTGGAGGCTGAGGCCTGGGAAGAGGAGCCTGCCGGGTACAACTTCACAGGCTCAGGGTGGCCAGAGTGACACCCCAAAGGCAGTGCTCTCTCCTGGTGCTCCAGACCAGGGTCCCAGCTATGTGCAGGGCCAAGGCAGAGCCTGCACACCCCCATCCAGCTTGCATTTGTCTCTTTTGAACATTCTAGACTGTCAAGGAGCCACCACCTGTGCAGAAGCCAGAAAAGGTAAGTCACAGTTCTGGTCCTGATATTGTCACATCCCAAGGAGCCCACTGACCTTCACCAAGAGTGCCATGAAGCCTGCGCCCCATGACCTCCACCTGCCTGGGCAGAGAAGAAGGTGACAGAGGGGCAGAGTGGAGCCTGAGAAGATGGGGAACTCACAATGATGTCCCCAGCACACCCTTCCCACTCCCTGCACCCCTTAACATAAGCCTTGTCACCAATTCACAGCCTAGGGTGGCCAGTTTCAGCAACTGTGATGATCTGTCCCGAATGAATGGGGCTTTTCTGTCAATGCCCCAAGGACCTTTTATAAGATGCTAAGGATGGAGGCGCTCTGGAAAAGGAGCCCCGCGTTTCAGAGACCTGGCCCTGTCCCCAGGCTCCAGAGGCGGCTGTGGCTCCATTTGGTCTCTCTGGATCCATATCTCCTGGCAGGGACAAGGGGCTGCCTGGAGTTAGCCTCTCGGGACTGCAGGGCTGAGGGATGGGGGAGTCCTGGTGGGCACCAAGGTGGGAGGGACACCAGCCCAGTGAGCATAGGGGCCAGGAGTCCAGAAGCAGGTTGTGGCTCACCTGGGTCGGGGACCCACCCCAGGGGCCATGGGCAATGGTGAGTAACTAAGGCAGGAGGCCCTGGGCCTGGGATGGGGTGGGAACAGGCCTCCCTGGCCAAGGGTGGCCTCTGCAGTGCTGCAGAGTGGGCTCGGGGAGGCTGCATCTGCAACCAGGTGGATGCGGACAGTCACCTGCAAAAGCTGGGACCATTGCACAGCCCCCAGAGCAGATCTCTTTCAACAAGGGCGGCCACAGGAGAACCAAGGGGACAGAGTCGAACTCGTTGGCATTTATGAGAAGAGCATTGTCTGCCAACTAGGAGGAGTTTGCGTGTTTCACACATGAAGGACCCTCCCCTGTGGTGTGGGTTTCTCTCTGGTCCTTTCATTCCCCAGACACGCATCTGGGAGTGGCCAGCATTGTGCCCTGCCAGCACTGTCAGCAGATAGTTGTTTTTCCTTTTTTAGGAGCCAGAGCAGGAGAAACCACCACCTCCACCACCACCATCACCACCACCGCCTCTGCCTCCACCACCTCCGCCCCCACCTCTGCTCCCGGCTCCTGTAAACACCTGCCCCACCGTGATTGTTTGTTGCTGTGCATGCCAAGGAGTGTGCGGAATGAGAGGGATAGAGGTGAGAAGGGCACAGTGGAGAGGGCCTGTGACCCCAGGCTGGGACTGCAGGAGGAGGGGGCAGCTGGGTCCCACTGCAGAGGCCTGGGCCCTGGAGGAAGGCAGGCTCTATGGGGGTGGGACTTTGGTCACTTGATGCCGAGAGAAACCAGAGCCCCACCTCACCCTCGCGCCCCAGTGGCAGGCATATATCAGGGCTCCTATCCTCTGCACCACCAGGTCTGTCCCTGCACATTGAACTCCCTCTCTAGAAGGATCCATGTTTCTGAACAGTGGCAGCTTTTGATGTCTGACCAGTCCCTGGTTCCCACAGGGGTGCCTCAGCTCTGGCAGTGGCCTCGGCTTTAGACCACCTGCCTGCAGGTGCATGGGCCAAGCAACCTGAGTCACAAAAGGTCATGTAGATCAGAAAAAAAAAATAGAAATGACCAGTCCTGACACACATTCTCACCACCACGAACACTGCAAGGATACCAGGGGCACCCGCCAGCTCGGGCAGCAGGATCTTCAGGCAGTGAGGAAAAGCTGTCACTGAGTGGGCTTGTCGCCTGCTGAGATGGGCTGACAGGCACTGCAGGGAGGGGAGGAGGTGGAGACCCGAAAGCACCCTCACAAGACACCTGTGCAGGAGCTCGAGCCCCAGAGCCAACACAACATCCACTCTCCCTGAGGAAACCTCCTTCATGGGCAGGTACAGAGCCCATCTTGCTGAGGGGAACCCAGCCAGACAGCAGCACGGGTCCTGCACAGGGGTGGAGAGGGCGCCTGAGTGGCTGGTGTTGAGGGAGAAGGACCCCAGAGTTCCTGCCTGGTTCTGCCCCTCTCCGCCTTGGTCCTGGCTCTGTCTGTGGTCAGATCTCTTGCTTCCTTCTGGGAGTCTCAGGCTCCTCTGCAGCCTCAGTGGGCATGTGGGGAAGCCAGACCTGTCTCTCCCCGGAGTGTGGGGCACAGAGAAGCCGAAACACAACCTCCGGGGAGAGGAAATCACCTGCCAGCGGCCTGCACTGCCTTGCAACACACGGCCCTCATCCCATCCCCACCAGGGCCCAGAAAGGCCTGACTGCAGTGCCAAGTGGCCATGGGGCTGCCCACTATGGGTCCTGGGCTGTTTTCTGGCCTGTTTTTTCTCTGTCTTCCTCTTCCTCTCTTTCCTGGTGTCAGGTACCTACTCCCTGAGCAGGGCATGGTCCTCTCACCTTCCTTCCCCTTGTGTGCCCCCAGCAGCAAGACTCCTCCCTTCCATGAGCTCCTGCCCAGGCCCCATACCCAACTCGCGCTCCCCTTCAGGACCTCTGCTTGAAACCACAGGCTCCTCCTGCCTTTGAACTTTTTGTCTGAATATGCCCCTGTCGTTTTCTCTTCCTTCACCAAAATACTGTTTTGTTCTAGATTCCAAAACTCTCTGTGGCCACAGTGACCATGTCCCTAACACACAAGGCTGCCAGGCCCTTCCCCCAGGGGGAGATGGAAGCTTTGTCTGGGTGTGTTCCTGGGGACAGAGCCGTGGGTGGCTGGGAAGTCCTGATGCCTTCTGGAGGTAGTGTCCAGCCTGCATGGCTTCCTCATGGCCACGTTGCTTTTCAGGGCAATCTGGATACCTTTTGTGACCTCTCTCACCCAAGCTGCTGCCAGGTGCCACGGATGTGGTGTCAGCGCAGGGACCAGGTAAGCTGGGGTACAGGGACGCACTTGATGGACAGAAGGCCACTGCTTTCCCTTGACCGCTGTCCTCTGGGATTGTGGCTCAGAGAGCCATGTCAGGCATCTGGCAAGGAGGATGGCACAAGACACACAGAAACGGTGCCCATGGGTATCCCAGTCAGTTTTGGGACATGGGACCCAAGCACTTCCTTTGTTCGTCACCTGGGGCCAGGAGTGTTGGCTAGGATGGCTAATGGGGTTGTTGGGCAACACTGACTGGTTCCAACAGGCAATAAGGATTCCTTCCTTGGGTCATTGCCTTGGGACCATGGGGAGGACCAAATTGTTAAGATTTTCTCTTTGTAACTTATTATGAATGAGGACTAAAAATTATTTACGAGGCCTCGAGTCCTCCCATGGGCCAGTTGCTACCCTAGGCCATGCTTTCATTGTTTTCATCCTCCCAGCAACTGTACCAGTAGGTGCTATTAGTATCCACTTTACTGAAGGGGTCAGAAGTGCTGAGAGATTAAGTGGCACGTCCCTGCTCCTAAAGCCCATGAGTGATAGGGCTAGATGTGAACTGGGCTTGGCTCCTGCCCTTACTCTGCACTGCTCTCCTTTTGGATCAGCACCAAGGGGCTTCTCTGCTCAGGCCCCGGGGCCCTGGAGAGCCCTGCTCCTGGCTCAGCCTGGGGCTCATCTGCCTGTGCCTCCCACAGTCCAGCCCTTTGCACCTGGAAGATGATCTCATCCCCAGGGTTTATAGAGGGACCTGCACTGGCCAGACCTCCTGCATCAGGCCAGCACAGGCTCTCAGTGGCCAGGTGGCTGCACACTGAGAAGGCCTTGCAGGCTGCAAGCCTCTGGACGCTGCTGATGAGAAACGGGCCAGGAGCCCCCGGGAGGCATGCTGACACCTGGCAGGGCATCGCCGGTGTCAGAGACATGCAGGGCTCCTCCAGCCGCTGGGCTCCCAGCTCTGTGCCTCTGCACAGGGCTCTCAATCTCAGCCATGCTTGCACAGAAGCCCATTTCCGTCTGAGGTCCCACGAGGCCTCTCCACATTGACACAGCCCAGTTCCAGTCACATAGCACTAATCCAGCCTAATGCCCGGAACAGGTGAGACACTTAGGCGGGAGTGATAGAGCTTGATGGCTGAGTGTGAAAACAGGCACCTCAAGCAGAGGGAAGGCAAGAGATGGGAGGGTGGATATGGGTAAGGGCCAGAAATGGCCTTACTGTCCAGTGTGGTGACACAGGGGATGGAGCAAGTGTCTGAAATTGTCTCATTCCCGAGGGCAGCTCTTTGAAGCTAAGGTTTGGGGGTGGGGTGGTGGGGGGCAGAGTAATTGCATCACAGAGGGCACTTACTACTGCTCAGGGCTCTGCCAGGCTGCCACTGTCATTGTGTGAAGTCCACCTTGCAATTCTTGGAAAAGGAGAGACAATCCCTGTTTTACCAATGGCAAAATAGAGGCCCAGAGTGGCCCAGAGAGTTGCATAAGGCCACCCAGATAGTAAGTGGCTGCCTCCAGCGCTATCAGAAATCAACCCCATATCTGTCCCTAACCCAGGGAGGCCCATAGCTATGCCTTGTGGACCTGGGCTCCTTCTAGCTTCTCTGCCACAACCTAATTCGACCTTGTCCTTCCCAACTGTAGTCCTGAACACCCAACTGAGTGTCTTGTAAGATTTCTGTCGGGTACCCAAGAATTCAGACAATCTGGCAGGAGTTCCCAGTTCTCCTCTTTAAGCCTTCGGTGTGCTGGCCCCAAGGTCTAACATGAGTCATGCACTAAAGAGGATGCGTCCCCCTGAGACCTGCAGCCCGTTTCAGAGCCACAGGGTCGGCCTGTAAGCCTAGTCCTGAGTGTAATTGCATCACAGAGGGCACTTACTACTGCTCAGGGCTCTGCCAGGCTGCCACTGTCATTGTGTGAAGTCCACAGAGCCAGACACCAGCCAGGCTGCTGGCGAGCTCAGCAGCTTCCTGCTTTATAGAAGCACACTCCGCAGTTGGTTTTCAGTTTTTTAGGTACTGAGTTAGGTTGTGGTTCATATGTGAGAACTCAAATATGTGAGTATGGAGGCTTTCTCAGGCCAAATTTTAGTTTTATTTAACAATTTCACTCTTTTGAGAGGCCTCTCAATTTGGAGAGGTTGACCAAAACTTTGGGCATTGATGCCACTCTCTGTCACCATCATAAATGAGTTATTTGATCTCAGCATGGAATTCACAAGTCACAACATCGTGCCAGTTCAATACTTTTGTCTGCTGTTGCTAACTTAGTGGAAGTGAGACCACTTACGCTCAATGAATGGTTGCATCCAAAACATCGAAGGTTTCAGAGGGTACAGTGGACCACAGGGACTATTAGGATGACTACAAAGAGGATGATATCCAAAGACCAAAGTGAACTCCTTAACAATATTTCTTATGAAGCAAACTGTCCCAAATCAATCAAGTCACAGTTCAGGCAGTACAGGCAACTCAACAGTATTTCAATCGATTGGTCATAGTCTTTGTTCAAGGTGTACAGGTCATAATTCACTGTAAAATGGCCTGGTTTATAGAGGCATTCAACTTTGTTGTTAGCCTGGTAACACAAGCGTGGTAGCCTGGAATGTCACTAGAATAAATATAAAGATTAGAAAACCCAAGTTTGTCATCCACCATTCAGGATGCCTGCAAACCAACTGTCAGTTGCTCCCATGAACACATTATGTGCTCCTTTCTCTTGAGAGATTTTCTTAATGTATTTGGTGGCAGAGTCCAAGAAAACAGTAATACCAGCCACCTTGTAAATTAAACTTTCTGTAATAACAAGATCAGAGAAGAGATAGGTACAACATTCACTTGTGTTTAGTACCAAACATAAGCCCTCAACTGTAGCAAAGAGGAGATCTGAAGCTACATGATGTTCCATGTGAATGCATATGTCATCATCTATCTTTTGGAGTATGATTTTTACCCATGGTTCACATCTGGCTATTTGATATGGCTAACTCCTGCCTTTCAAATACCTTCCCATGGAAGTTCCCATGATAGCTCCTGTGATCAGAAGCAAAAACAGTCAATAACTGAAGTTAGCACCAACTTTAAAACAGACAAAGAGGAGACAGTTTCTACTGAGGAAAGATTTCAGTTGGTTTCCTGGGGCCTCACTCTTTCTGGTAGTGGGGAACCCACTGCATGAAATTTAGAGCTAATCATTAAATTGTGAAAATTCTTAAATTTTATAGCCAGGCAGACCTCCCAGGGGTTCAGCAGAATGGAATAAGCAGATTCTCTGCTGACTCAATATAGGCCCTTAGGGGTTGGAAAAGTGGGCTATTTAGTTGTATTTGAGCAAGGGTTTGTTAAATTTGTTCACCCATGACCAGGCATGGTGGCTCACTCCTGTAACCCCAGCACTTTGGAAGGCTGAGGTGGACAGATTGCTTGAGGCCAGGAGTTTGAGACAGCCTGGCTGACATGTCAAAATTCCATCTCTACCAAAAATACAAAAATTAGCTGGGTATGGTGGCACATGCCTGTAATTCCAGGTTCTTGGGAGACTGAGGCATGAGAATTGCTTGAACCCAGAAGGCAGAGGTTGTAGTGAACCAAGATCATGCCACTGCACTCCAGCATGGGGTACAGAGGGAGACTTTGTCTCAAAAAAAAGTTGTTTGCCCATTAGTCTGCATAAAAAGAAGTTCCCTTTTTTTGTACTTCCCTTACAATATGCTCTAAAGGTATATAACCACATTTAGTTTTTAAAAAGTACCCTACTGAATTTAATCTGGTGACATTATACAAGCAATTACTTGTACCCATATAGGTAATTCTCAGGTCTTGTGAGACTAGTGCCTGGAAGCCAAATATAACTTTTGCAGGTATCACTTGAATAGGTTTTCTATATTTGGTAACAATCAGGTTATTAATTGGAAATGTTAGAGTGTTGTTTCTAGCAAGTGCAGAAAAGCAAGTAGCAGTGATGTTTAGTGTTTCAAGGAAAACTTTCCACTCTTCCTTTGGAGTTTCAGGGTGATTCTCTTTGAGAACACAGAGTGACACTGGCATTAATGGAATTGTTTCTTCATTTTTTTGGTTTTAGCCCATAAACCCAATTGCTCAGGTTTTATGCTAGAGCAGAAGCTTGAGCTAAAGCCATCCACTGATTATGGTTCCATGAATTTTCTTGTAGAGAAAAGGAAAGGATTAGGACAGCAGGAAATGAGGGAGAAAGACAAAAGCTTAAGGTTTCCGTGATGTCAGAGAAATCTTAATTTATGATCTTTGAAAAGTTGTCCATTTCTAGGATGTTGTCTGCTTCTGAGGAGAAATTTCTCTCATCAGGTTTACCTTAAAGATATACAGTCCCAAGAGTCTAAAGGGGCCTTTCTGAGTTATGAAATGTGGACCCGAGGTCCAAGTCCCTGAAGCCTCACTGCAGTGTGGGTGGTGACAAGGGCTTCGTATGGTCCCTTCCAGTGAGGTTCAAAGCAATTTTCCTCTGACGTCATTTCCAGAAGATCCAAGTTACAGATTCTCGACCATGAAGGGCTTGATTATCCTCAGTCAGTGCACCATAAAAAGCTTCCTTTACCTGGTCAGAATACACTTTGACATAATGCATTAAAGCCTTCCAACTTCAGGCATACCAGAGTTTAGGAGAGTGGGAGAGGCATGCGGTTCTGTTCCTAGGGGCATATGTCTTCCAGTGACTATTTCATAAGGTATCAACTTATGTTTTCCAGTAGGAACGTATCTGATTACCATCAAAGCCAATGATAGTACCTTTGGCCAAGGCAACCCAATTGACTCAGTTAACTTTGTCATTTTTAGTTTTAAGATGTCATTTGTTCTTTCAACTTTTCCAGAAGACAGAGGGCTAAGGACAATGATAGTGCCATCATGTCCATATATCTTATTGAAGTGCTTTATAACTTGCCCAGTAAAATGAGTTTCCTTATTGCTGGAGATTTCTCCAGCAAGTTGCCAGAAGGAAACACATTTTTTTCCTGATAATTTCTTGGCTATTGTCATTGCATCAGCTTTCCCACATGGGAAAGGCTTTACTCAACCAGAAAACATACAAACTGCTACAAGGACATACTGATAGCCCGTTAAGGTTGGCAACTGAATGAAGTCCATCTGTAAGTGCTCAAAAGGCGGGTGGATCACGAGGTCAGGAGTTTGAGACCAGCCTGGCCAATATGGTGAAACTCCGTGTCTACTAAAAATATTAAAAAATTAGCCAGGTGTGGTGGCGTGTGCCTGTAGTCCCAACTACTCAGGAGGCTGAGGCAAGAGAATCACTTGAACCTGGGAGGCGGAGGTTAGAGTGAGCCGAGATCATGCCACTGCACTCCAGCCTGGGTGACAGCGTGAGACTCTGTCTCAAAAAAAAAAAAAAAATGCCCATCAAGTGGCGAAAATATACTACCTGAAGTTTTTATTGTTTTTCCAGGATTATGAGTTTGGCAAACTAAACATTGATTATAAACCATTTTAGCAATTTTGAAACAGTCATCCCACTAATATTTCTTTATGACGTGGATTCTGTTTCAGAACAAGTTGTGGAATGCAGAGATTTTAATAATAGAAGCTTCAAAGACTCAGGAAGGGCCAAGCAGCCAGCTGAGCCCTCTGTGAGTCTATGCTTAACATTGAATTTACATCCTTTAGATACCAAAATTATTTTTCCAAATCAAGTGCACTGCAGTGTTTATTGAGTAGGTCATCATGAGGGAATTGACTTGGATCAATCTTACAAAGTTAATTTAAATTGTATACCCTAACAGTTTCAGCACTAGCTGATTTGGCATAAATATCTTCTACAGCATTCCTTTTGTTTTCAGGTTCAGTTTTACAGGTATGAGCTTGAATCTTAATAATGGCCATCTCTGATGGTAACCAGGTGGCAGAAAGGAGTTTATCTACTTGGAGTCCATTTTTTTAATGGGGATCCCACTAGAAGTAAGAAACCCTTGTTGTTTCCATAACATGCCAAAATTGTGTACTACTCCAAAAGTATGTCTTTTATTTGTCTAAATATTTACTGATTTGTCCTTAGCTATAGGACAGACTTGGGTGAGAGCAAAAAGCCTGTGGGTTGAGCTGACTTCAGTTGAGGAAGAGTTCCCTCCTCTATTAGCTCATTTTGGGTGGTAATGGCATATCCTGCCTGATATTTTCTTTTGAGTTTTTGGCATAGGACCTATGAACAAAAAAACAACAACTCAGGATTAGCCGATGTACCGTCTCATAAATCAACACAAGAGGCCACTACTTCCAATACTGCACTTACACAATGTGGTCATCACCAGACTCAGGTGGAGTTAATACAATAGCAGGGTTAAGTAGGTTGCAGCATTTTAGATGGAGATTAGAAGACAGGAGGAAGAATTTCATAAGATGCTAGCTGGCTTGCTGAAAAATGCTGTGTTTGGTTGAAATTTAATAGACTTTTCACAGCGTGTTGAACTTGTGAATTGAGTTCATTTCCTAAAACCAGCTCAGATGAAGCTTCCAACTTCGCTGCTGTTACTACTGCTTTTAAATTTTTCGAATATGCCCTAACTACTGGGTTTAACTGCAGGCTGGAATATGCAGTGGGCCTATTTCCCCCATGTTCTTGAGTAGGAATTTCTAATACCTGATTGTTGTGTTCATGAACAACCAAGATAAAAGGTTTAGTGTAGTCTGGAAGTCCTGAAGCTGGAGGCTGTCATAAGGCCAATTTCATGGTTAAAAGCCTGGACTGTCTTTCCAAGGTTAAGATTCCCATACTGCATTTCTAGTGAGCTAAAACAATGGTGAGGCGATTCAGGGAAAATTTGGAAACCAGGATCCTCAATGTCCTGTGAGTCCAAGAAAACCTCTTAAATGTCTTTTGGTTCCACGCTGAGGAAAAAGTTGAATAGTTTTTAATTCTCCCAGGCGAGAGGGAAATCCCATTAGCAGTCAAGTCATGTCCCAAATAGTGAACTTTTTCTCTTGAAAATTGAAGTTTTTCCATCAAGGCCTTGTGACCTTTATGTGTGAGTTGCTATAAAAGGTAAATTGAGTCAATTTCAGAGCACTGTTGAGCGGGAGAGCATAACAGGTCATCTACATACTGAGTAACAGCAGAATGTCCAGAAGACTGTAGGGTTATTAATTACTGAGGCAATGCCTGGGAAAAATAGAAAAGGCTGGGTGTACTGCTGATTTTTCCGAGTGAAAGCAAATAAATGTTGACTGTCTTTATGAACTGGAATGCTAAAGAAGGTTGAACAGAGGTCTATTACCATGAATCACTTTAAATCAGTGGGTACATTAGATAATAAAGTATTCAAATTTGGGACTATGGGAAATCTTGGTATTATAATTGTATTAATTAACTATAGATCTTGAACAAATCTTCAATCTCATTCATTTGGTTTTTTAACTGGAAGGATGGAAGTGTTAACAAAGACTGATACGTGGAACTCTAAATCCTAGCTTAGTTAAGTCTCCTACAATTGTGAGAGCCCTTTAATTTCATTAGATTTTAGTGTATATTGCAGTAATTTAAGGGAAGACTTAGAATGACCAGTTTGGACCTTTATAGACTCCACACTTTTAATTCTTTCTCTATCATTTCAAGTAGAGACCCATAAATATTCTGGGGTTTTAGAAAGGTGTTTCATTATGGGCGTGAGTTTTGATCTTATCGATTTGTCTGTAGAGAGCACAACCGTTCTGGTTCAGGAGAGTCAGAAATCTCTACAATTGCTTCTCCCTCTGAGGAGAATTGTATGTGCCCTTTCAACTTTGAAAGTCCTGCCCTGGCAAGTTTACTGGATCACTATTACGTAGTAGAAAGGTACATTTTCCTGCAAATAGCCCCAAGTTGATTAGACGGGTTCAGATACAGAAGACTCTTGAACTTGATTTGAAACCCTCACCACAGAGATGACCTTTTCACTCCAGGAGATTCGTTGGCTTATTAAAGTAGGGTTTATGCTGGATAAGGCGACCCTGGTGTACACCAGCATTGCACAGGATTCCCAGTTTAAGTCTTATTTTTCTATGTTTATTTAAAGGTATTTTGGGGAGCAGTTTACCAGAGAATCCCTGAGCCTTGTCTATTTTTATTATCCTGAGCATTAAAATCTCTTGGGTCCCCTCTAGTGGTGAACCAGTCCAGCCTAAAGGGAGGAGGCTTGGTGGTGGACTGAGACAAAAGTTGACAATCTCCTTTCCCAGTGTCCTGGGTGTTTGCGATTAAGTCATCCACCTTGGGGGAAGGAATTCCTTATTCTGGACCTCTTGCTTGTGATTTAAAATAAAAATGGGAAGGACCCTTTGGTCTTGGCCCCTGTAACTGTTATAATTGGAGAGGCATAAGATCGTTAGCCTTTTGGGTTTTTTCTTGCTCTAGAGTCTTCTCAAAATGTTCAGCTAAGGCCACCAATTCAGTCATGTCTGTAACTTTTCATCCTGGCTTATGTGTTTTAATTGAACTGCCAAGTTCAGGACGGAGTTCATTTATAAATACAACAGTTAATGCCATTCCAGTCCCTGAAGGAAATACTCTGTGCTATATTTTGAGCACAAAATGTTTCAGAAACAGTGTTTCTAACAAGTTCTGTAATCTGAAACTGGTTCCTCCTGCTTTAGTCTGCAGGATTGGATGATGCACCAGTCAGTTTTTTCTGGAATGATCTTAGGACCTGAAAGTAAAATGTTTTCAGCATTTTTTTCTAGCTCCTTTTACCCCTTCTCAAGCAGGGGTTTTCGGGGTTCTTTAATATCCTCCTCAGGTCCACCCCATTCTGCTGCTGCCATCCATTTCTTAGCTTCACCAGGCCCCAATATTATGTGAATAAATTGGTTAAGGTCAGGGAGCCACTCTGAATTCCTCAGGAGACCCTTGAGGCTTCATCCTTGGGTTAGGGAAGTCCTTCACAGTGGCTCGAAGCTCAGTTTTAGGCCATGGAGTAAAGGTGTTTATCGCAGGAAGACCTGGCTGATCAGAAGGTCTTTCTTTGTAAGGCATCTGGGTGTTTTGTTTATTTGTTTGTTTGTTTGTTTGTTTTTTCATCTTCATGGTAAAAGGGTAACTTATTAAAAATGTTAGCGGACTCATAGTATGTGAGTAGAGATGGATAAAAAGAAGGAATAGCTGTGAGTAGAGATGAATAAAAGGAAGGAACAGGGGCTGGGCAGGGTGACTCACCCCTGCCCTCACCCAGCACTGGTGTCAGGGTTGATGGAAGGCAGGGAGAAATGAGTGGACAGCAGTCAGCAGGCCCCTGGAACCCCATAGCTGGCACTTCCCCCTCCCACAAAAATGAACAGAAGCAGCCCCTCATGACATCACCACAGGTCCCCCAGGCTGGGTGGGCAGTGCCAGGAGGAGGAGCCACCTCCTTCTGGGAGTGGCATTATCCTTTCTGGTTCCGCCATGCCTTCTAACCATGCCAGAAGAGGGTGTGAGCACAATGGCCTTGGCTGCCCCCAGGGATTGCTCAGAGGAAAAATGGTTGGGGGTGAGGCCTGAATGAACAGAGGAGAGCACTGAGCAGACACCAAGATCTTGCCTGGACCTTATAGTCGGGTGATGCCCAGGAGGAGTGTGGTGGGGTTTCGAGCCCCCATGACAAAGCCACCTCTATGAGGCCTGGACTGTGGCCCAGCACTGATGAAGTAACCTGCGCTCTGGGACCAGTCAGCTTGTGGTCAGGAGGGCAGTGGTGGGTGCAATACAGTGCTGAACCTTCTTGAGCCCCAAGGAAAGGTGGAGAAATCATCTGTGTGCCTCCAGGCAGAGGTCTGGGCCAAGCCCATAGACTCTCTGGTCGCTCTTGCTCTGGGTACGGCCTTGAACTTTGTGTGTGACCTGGGGCAGGCAGGGTGAGGGTGCTGTTATGCGAAGGAACCCCAACTCTGTGCTGCAAGGAGAGAGAGAGGCTGGAGAAAGAGAAAGAGACTCAGCTCTAGTGCTCTGGGGCTTTGGAACCAGGGTGCTCCCCTTTGAGGAAGGCAGCTTGTCAGAGGCAGCATCAGAGCTGAGGCTGAGGCTCAGGATGGCTGGGCTTAGATGTGCAACATGGAGGGGTAAGGAGCAGAGCCCTCAAGGCAGAGGAGCGAGGGAGGGTGCCAGGGCACAGCCAGCTCTTCTAGTAGCTGGGATTTGATTGGCTGAAGGCAGGGTGTGGAAACCCCAAGAGCCTGGCAGGGGAAGGTCTGGCGTGCAGGCTGGGTGGAGGGACTGGATCCTGCCAGCGGTGCAGAGCATCTCTGGAGGATGTGAGCTGGAAGGGAAGATGGTCCTGGGAGGACTAGATTTGGGGATGGGCGGAGCCAGGGAGAGCAGGCTAACACACTTGGACTGTACTAAGAAGGAAGCCTGAATCCCTGAACAGGTGGCAGGAGCTCAATCGGGCACAGAGGAGGGTGGACAGGCAGCTGCAGACACAGGTGGCTCAGGACAGAGTCTGAGGGGGCACAAGGGGAAAGTGAGCATCATCCTGGATGGGGACTAGCAGGGCAGCGGCAGGAGACGGCAGGTCCCAGGATGGGGCCTAGAGGGGAGAAGGGCCCCTGTCAGTAAGAGAGAGACCATCTCTTTAAGGGAATCCAGCATTTGAGGCATTTGTCACTCACATGCCCAAGGGGAGGCTTTATGCATGAATGACAGGTTCAAGCAAGCTCAAAGTCTGCATGCTCTGGGGAACACCTGTGAGGAATAGAGGGTTTCCTGGGGACCATCAGGCTGAGACTGGCCTGGCAGGGGACGCCTGGGATTCCAGACAGCCTGGGAAGGGTGGCCTTGAGTGGAGAAGGAGCTGAGCAGGCCCCACACCAGGGAAACCACAGGCGTTGATAGGCTGCTGCTCCTGCTGTGGTCTGTGGGTATCATTAGTGCCACATCACAGATGGGGAGGTCGAGACGAAGTGGCGTATGCCCACCGGCATCCTGGGAGCCTGCTGCAGCCCTCCAGCCACAGATGCGGAAGGGGATGCAGTTATAGTCCTCATGCATGCAGAGCAGGGACAAGCACATCTAGAGGGACAGGGCAATTCCCACAACGGGCTCAGCCTTCTGCCAGCATATGACCAGAAAGACCAAGCAGGGTGGTCACTTTAGCTGGGAGCAAGGGTAAGGAGCTTCCTGGAGGAGGCCACTCAGGAGCTGAGTCTGATAAGGTGAGCGGCAGTTCACTGGGCAGACAGCATTAGGAAGAACATTCCAGAAACAGAAGACAGCCTATACAAATTGAGAAATGGGAGAGCTGAGGGGCTCTGAGAAAGACTGTTATCTGATTGCCTGCCTGCTAAGCCCCAAGAGAACAGCCTTGGGGAAACCTAACAATTCTCCTTGAAAAGGCCAGGCTTTCAATTTGCTTTCATGCTTACAAGATGGTGTCTGGAGCTCCAGACATCACACTTATACTCCAGGCAGGAAGAAGAAGAAAAAAGGGAAAGCAGCCTTCTTTAAAGCAATGCCCAACAATTCCTGTTTATACTCCATTGCCAGAATGCATTCACATGGCCATGTTGCTCAGCAAGGGAGACTGGGAAAAGGTCATTTTACAGCTGAGTACATTGCCTCTCTCTCTTTTTTTTTTTTAATTTTAAGTTCTGGGATACATGTGCAGATGTGCAAGTTTGTTATATAGGTGAATATGTGCCATGGTGGTTTGTTGCGCACATTGCCTCTCTTAACAAAATCAGGTCTCGTTAGTAAGGAAGACAGGAAGAATGGACTTGGGGTGACCAATCCGTGTTTGGTATCGCTGGGCCCATGTGAGAGATGGGAAAGTCATTCCCAAGAGGTTGAGTGACTTGCCTGAGGTCAGAGGCTAGAATCAACCCCAGTCCCTTTGACCTTACTTAGAGTAACCCTGAGGGCTTTTTAGAAAGGCCCAGATCAAGTCTTCAGACAGGCTTGCCCTGATCGTTGGCCTAAGAAGCCAGCAGAAAGGCATCGCAGATGAACCCAAAGACAATCTCTGTGTGGCTTGCAGCTGTGTGGGTGGTGGATTGGCTGCACTGGTGTGTGCCCAGGATGAAAGCAAAGCAACTGCTTCTGCAAGACAGAATTAGCTGTTCCTACGGGTCTGGATCATCCTCTTTCCAAACCAAGGGAACGGTGTAGCTGCTGCCTTCTCAGCTCATCACCCACCCAAGGGTCCCTGGAGCCAGCCTTGAGGGCTGTGGTGAGCGCTCATCCCTTCCACATGCTCACTAGAGCCTTCTGGGCCATGCTGGGGCACAGAGGTAACTGGGACCTCCTCCTAGCTGCCAGGGGGTAGCAAACAATTTCAACCTGAGGGCTGAGGGAGTCCAGAGTCAGAGACCCAGGGCTGTCTGGAGAGGCAGAGAGGACTTTTAACTTTACAGCCAAGTCTGGAAGGAGGAGTCCAGACTGGAGGCAGCACCCAGGGGAGAGAGGAGGAGCTCAGCAAGGCCCTCCCTCTGGGTCCCGATGGGTCCTGGCTTCACCCCTTGAGCCAGGCAGCCACAGCCTTCTGAGCACAATTCCAATGCCATTACAGTGAGCTTTTCTCTCTTCTCTTCCCTACAGAGGAGGTACCTCAGTTTAGCCCTTGCACAGTCCCAATACGCACAGGCTCCCTGCTGCCCAAGGATGTGCCTGAGACACAGCTGGGAGTGCCTCGCCCTCAAACAGGCTCCCTGCAGCCCTAGGATCTGCCTGAGACACAGCCCGGAGTACTTTTCCCAAGCACAGACTCTGTGCAGCCCAAAGAGCTGCCTTCAATCTGGCCGGCAGTGCCTCCCCGTCACCTGTTCCTCCAGGTGCCACCTCTTGCCTGCTAGGTGCTCAAGGCCTCCCTCCAGGATCCTGCCGCTGCTGTCCCCACTTCTCAGGCACGCTGCAGAACCCCCTCTGTCCCTCCCTCCCTCGGAGCCCAACTTCTAAGGCACCAAACACCCAAGATTTACAGGTTTTTGTTGCTGAACTGGACATATAAATTGAATCTTTTCTTATGGTCAAAGGAGTTGAATTCTTGCTGATCAAAGTTGATTGTGTTTGTCACCAGGGAGCTTGTCCTACGAGTGACCTGTATTTATACTCCACCTGCCACAACACAGTGTCCTGGTGCTGTGGGGATGCCAGGCATGGATGCATTACACTCCCAGCATCCCCGACTTCATCTATCATCAACAGCTGGGACACATGAGGCCTTAGGCCAAATTCTCCATTTAAAAAGCCCCAAAAGTCTTGAAATATGAATTCAATACTGTGTCTCCCTCCCTAGCTTTTTTTTTTCTCTTTGTTGTTGTTGTTGTTGTTTGAGACAGAGTCTCGCTCTGTCACCCAGGCTGAGTGCAATGGTGTGATCTCAACTCATTGCAACCTCTGCCTCCCAGGTTCAAGTGATTCTCCTCCTGCCTCAATTTCCTGAGTAGTTGGGATTACAGGAGCCTGCTACCATGCCTGGCTAATTTTTGTATTTTTAGTAGAAATGGGGTTTCACCATGTTGGTCAGCCTGGTCTCAAACTCCTGACCTCAGGTGATCCACCTACCTCGGCCTCCCAAAGCATTGGGATTATAGGCGTGAGCCACCACACCTGTCCCCTCCCTAGCTTTTTGAAAGGACAAATATTTGCATATCTCATTTCCTGTACTCCTCATCTTCTTGTCCCTAGTTTCCGTTTTTTGGCTACTCAAATTCTGAATGTTTCCCAGAAGGCAGTGAGGCCTTTTCTGGAAATGCTAATTATCTTTCCAGATACCCCACACCGTCCCCAAGACCAGGCAAATTTCAGGGATTCCTCCTCATTTCACTAGAAAAGATAAACTTCCTTCCTTAATCATTTGTCCCCATAGAAGAAGCCACAGCCCCAACAGAGATGAGTGTCAACAGGCAGTGTCCTACCGCCCACTGTGTGCACATGGAGGCTGCATGACTGCCCAAGGTGCCACCCACGCAGGCCATGGGCCCCCCACATGGGATTCCTGAGCATGTCAGAAGGGAACCCCCTGGGGGGCTAGGGCTGAGGTTGTCCAGTCATCCCTAATCCATCTTTGAGAGTAAATAAACAGCTCTTCATCTCCCCCATCTACTGGAATGAAATATTTATACTTTTCCATAGAAATTCTGAAAGACAAGTACAACTTAAAAATATACCAGGTTTGGATTTTAAACAGTATTGACTAATTTGACAGTGATAACCACACTGTCCCCCCTCCCATGTTTGTTTGTTTGTTTTTAGGCTTCAACGCAATGGCTTGCTTATATGTGTAGGGCTTTGGGGGCTTTCTCTAGGTCGCATGACTTTGACCTTCAATGCCATCATCCCAAACAGTTACTCTTTCTTGTCCCCCTTCTCTTTCTTGCACCCTCCTGTCCTGCTGCAGCCTGGACTCTGCATCTGGGTCCTGCCAGCTGCCATGATGGGAAGCAAATCTCTCCCACCCTTCCCCAGCCTCTCCCCTCTGTGTCTGCACATCTGTCTCCCAAGCTGGTTATGAGAGGCTTTTCCAGGCGCACAACGCCCTGCACAAGGCGTCCAGAGAAATAAGCCAGGTCAATGTTGAGGAAATGGAAGAGGGTGCTAGAGCCCCTGGGGTTGGATGGGACCCAGTCATTTGGTTTTTCCCTGTTTGGAGGCTCATTCCTGGAACAGCTGTGGGTACTCATTCCTGGAACAACATGCTGCCCCTCCACACTTCACTTCTCAACATTCTTCCTGCAATGGGAGGCCTGGCTTCATCAATTTTTTGTCTTGCTTTGTTTTTTAGAGAGTTTTTCTTTCACAAAACAAAACACCTCTGGTCCCGTAAATACAGAGATTTTCACAAAGAATTGAGTGTTCCCACCTCATTGCTAAGATAGGTGGAGATATTTATGATAAGGGCACCTGGTACCTGGTGAGCAGGTGCATGGCCTGTGTGCAGTGCAATGAGACAGGGTCCAGAGAGGTAGGATGCATGCCCTTGCAGGTGTGGGAAGGGACAGCCAGCCGGACAGTGCACCCTCTGGCTCTAGACTGCCTGGCCCAGCTGCCTAATGCCTACAGGCATATACAAATGTGCCCAGAGCAGCCAAAGTAACTTTACAAGGTGCCTGGGACTGTGTATCTCTCAACACTAAGGGAGAAAATGTTTACTGTACTCATGACACCAGGAAAAGTGTGGGAAAGCTCTCATTAGGCAGAAAGGGAGTTGAAATAACATGAAAGTGTAGAGAGACTTTATTTCTTCTGTGTTACCCATGTGGAAACATAAAGATGTTGCTTCCCATCCCTGCAACTCTGAGACCCCATAGGAAGAAATGTATGTGCAACTTCATGAAGAGCTTTATGTGATCCTGGTGAAATCAACATACCTGTTTGTTAATGGGGATTGAGAGCCTTTGGAGTTTAGCCAATATGAGCTCAAGCTAGGGCCTGTCATCCTTCCTCATCCCTCAAGGGAGGAAGTCATATATTGAGAAGGTGAGCTTAGAATACATCAGAGGGGAGGGCCCCTCCACTCTGGCCACCCACAGAGACCCTCCCAGGCTTTCTGTGTTGAACAGGGATAGCAGGGGCAGGCAGAGAGAATTTTGCCAGCCATGCTTCCATGGGCCACTCCTGCCCTGCCTCCTCCTCTCCAGCTGAGTTGATGCCCCAGGTTTGGCATCAGTCAGGGGCTCCTCACCCTAGTGAAGGGAGAAAAGGGACACAGCCCTTGATCATGCAGGTGGGCTGAGTTGCAGGTGGGCTGCCTTTTTGAATTTTAGATTCAGGGGGGTACATGTGCACTATCGTTACATGGGTATATTGTGTACTGGTGGAGATTGGGCTTCTAGTGTACCCATCACCCAGACAACGAACGTTGTTTCCAATAGGTAGTCTTTCAACCCTCATCCCCCTGCCACCCTCTCCCATTTTGGAGTCCACAGCATCTCTTATTTGTATCCATATGTCCATGTGTACCCATTGTTTAGTCCCCACTCATAAGTGAGAACATGCAGTATTTGATTTTCTGTTTCTGAGTTAGTTCACTTGTGATAATGGCCTCCACCTCCATCACGTTGCTGCAAAGAACATGATTTCATTTTTTATGGATGCATAGTATTTCATAGTGTATATATACCACATTTTATTTATCTAGTCGACCATTGGTTCCATGACTTTGCTGTTGTGAATACTGCTGAGATAAACATACTAGTACAGGTGTCTTTTTTATATAAGGATTTCTTTTCCTTTGGATAGATACCCAGTAGTTGGACTACTGAGTCATATGGTAGTTCTGTTTTTAGTTCTTTGAGAAATCTCCATGCCGATTTTCATAGATGTTGAACCAATTTACATTTTCACCATCAGTATATGAACGTTTCCTTTTGTCTACATCCACAACAACATCTGTTGTTTTTTGACTTTTTAAAAATAGCCATTCTGACTGGTGTAAAATGATATTTCAGTGTGGTACTAATTTGCTTTTGTCTGATAATTAGTGATGCTCAGAATTTTTTCATGTGTTTGCTGCTTATATTTCTTCTTTTGAGAAATGTCTATTCATATCCTTTGCTCAATTTTTAATAAGGTTGCTTGTTCTTCCTGTTTAGTTGTTTGATTTCCTTATATATTCTGGATATTAGTTCTTTGTTGGAAGCATAATTTGCAAATATTTTCTCCCATTCTGTAAATTATCTGTTTACTCTGTTGATCATTTCTTTTGCTGTGCAGAAGCTTTCCAGTTTAATTAAGTTCCATTTGCCTATTTTTGTTTTTGTTGCATTTGCTTTTAGGGTCTTTGTCATAAATTATTTGCCTAGGCTGATATCCATGCTTTTCCTAGGTTTTTTTCTAGGATTTTTATAGTTTCAGGTCTTGTTTGCATCTTTAATCCATCTTGAATTAATTTTTATTTATAATGAGATAGGAATCCAGTTTCATTCTTCTGCATGTGGCTAGCCAATGTTTCCAGCACCATTTATTGAATAGGGTGTCTGTTCTTTCCCCACTGTTTATTTTTGTTAACTTTGTCAAACATCTACTAATTGTAGGTATGTAGCTTTAATTTTGGGGCTCTCTATTCTGTTCCATTGATCTACATATCCATTTTTTGTACTAGTACCATGCTGTTTTAGTTACTACAGCCTTGTAGTATAGTTTGAAGTCAGGCAATATGATGCCTCTGGATTTTTTTTTTCTCTTACAATTACTTTAGCTAGTTAGGCTTTATTTTGTTTCATATAAACTTTAGAATTTTTTTTTCTAGTTCTGTGAATAATGATGTTGAAAATTTGACAGGAATTGTGTCATATCTGTAGATTGCTTTAGGGAATATGGTCATTTTAACAATATCAATTATTCCAACCATGAGCATGAGATGTTTTTCCATTTGTATCATGTATGGTTTCTTTCATCAGTGTTTCGTAGTTACCCTTGTAGGGATATTTCACATCCTTGGTTAAATGTATTCCTACTAGGTAATTTTTTTTCGCGTGGCTGTTGTAAATGAGATTGAGTTCTTGATTTGATTCTCAGCTTCCATGTTATTGGTGTATACAAATGCTACTGATCTTTGTACATTGGTTTTTATCTGATGAAACTTTACCAAAGTTGTTTATCAAGTCTAGGAATCTATCGGAAGAGTCTTTAGGGTTTTCTAGGTATACAATCATGTCATAACCAGAGATAATTTGACTTCCTCCTTTCCAATTTGGATACTTTCTATTTCTTTCTCTTACCTGATTGCTCTAGCCAGGACTTCCAATACTATGTCAAATAGGAGTGGCAAGAGTGGACATTCTTGTCTTGTTTTAGATCTTGAGGAGAATGCTTTTAACTTTTCCTCATTCAGTATGATGTTGGCTATGGGTTTGTCTTATATGGCTCCTATTATTTTGAGGTATGTTCTTTTGATGTCTAGTTTATTGAGGATTTTTATCATGAAAGGATGTTGAATTTTATTGAATGCTTCTTCTGCATCTATTGAGATGATCATATGATTTTTGTTTTAGTTCTGTTTATGTGATGAATCATGTTTCTTAATTTGCTGTCTTTAACCATCTTTGCATCCCTGGAATAAAGCCTACTTGACTGTGATGAATCTTTTTGATGTACTGCTGGATTTGTTTTACTAGTATTTTTTGACAATTTTTGCATGTACATTCATAAAGGATATTGACCTGTGGTTTTATTTTTTGTTGTGTCCTTGCCTGATTTTGGCATCAGGATGATACTGGATCCTCATCAATATTTTGGAATAATTTCAGTAGGATTGATACTAGCTCTTCTTTGTACATCTGGTAGATGTACAAAGCTGTGAATTTATCTGGTCCTGGGGAATTTTGTGTGTGTGTGTTTTGGAAAGTTTCTTATCACTAATTCAATTTTCTTACTCATTATTGGTCAGTTCAGGATTTCTATTTCTTCCTGGTTCAATCTTGGGAGAGTTTTTGTTTCCAGAAATTTATCAATTTCCTCTGGGCTTTCTAGTTTGTGTGCATAGAGGTGTTCACAGTGGTCTCCAATGACTTAAATATTTCTGCAGCATCATTTATAATGTCATCTTTGTCATTTCTGATTGTGCTTATTTGAATCTTCTCTTGTTTTTTCTTGTTTACTCTAGCTAGCAGTCTGTCAATTTTGTTGATCCCCTCAATGAAACAACTTTTTGTTTTATTGATCCTTTGTATCTTTTTATGGTCTCAATCCCATTTAGTTCTGTTCTTCATTATTTCCTTTCTTCTCCTAGTTTTGAGTTTGGTTTGTTCTGTTTTTTCTAGTTCCTTCAACTGTGATGTTAGGTTGTTAATTTGAGGTATTTCTGTCTTTTTGGTGTAGACATTTAGTGCTATAAGCTTTACCCTTAATACTGCTTTTGCTGCTTCCCAGACGTCTCGGTATTTTATGTCTCTATTTTCATTCATTTCAAATAACTTTTTTTATTTCTGCCTTAATTTCATTGTTTACTCAAGAGTCATTCAGGAGGAAGTTGTTTAGTTTCCATGTACTTGTGCAGTTTTGAGTGTTCCTCTTGGTATTGATTTCTAATTTCATTCCACAGTGGTTTGAGAAGACACTTGATATTATTTCAGTTTTTATTTTATTTTATTGAGCTTTGCATTATGGCCAAGGATATGGTCAATTTTGGAGAATGTGTCATGTGCAGGTGAAAAGAATGCATATTCTGTGGTTGTTGGTAGAATGCTCTATAAATGTTTTTAGGTCCATTTGGTCTGTAGTCCAGTTTAAGTCCAGAGTTTCTTTGTTATTTTCTACCTCGGTCTGTCCAGTGATGGCATTGGGATATTGAAGTCCCCCACTATCATCGAATTGCTATCAATCTGTTTTCTTAGGTCTAGTAGTATTTGTTTTATGAATCTGAATGCTCCATTGTTGGGTGCATATATATTTAGTAAAATATATATGTTGTATTGAATGCTTTATCATTATATAATGGTATTTTTGTCTTTTTAAATGTTGTTGGTTTAAAGTCTGTGTTATCCAATATGAGAATGGCTACTCCTGCTTACTTTTGTTTTCTATTTGCACGATATATCTTTTTCACCATTTTACTTTGAATCTGAAATTGACTTTAGCCAGTAGATTGGTCTCTTGTATGCAGCCAGTGGTTGGGTGTTTATATCCAATTTGCCTCTCTGATCTTTTAAGCAGATCATTTAGGCCAGCAGTCCTCAACCTTTTTGGCATCAGGGACCAGTTTCATGAAAGACAATTTTTTCACAGATGGTGGCAGGGAATGGTTTCAGGATGAAACTGATTGACCTCAGATCATCAGGCATTAGATTCTCATAAGGGGCATGCCACCTAGATCCCTTGCATGTGCAGTTCACAATAGGGTTCACACTCCTTTGAGAATCTGGTGTTGCCATTGATCTGACAGGAGGCAGAGCTCAGGTGATAATGCTTGCTTGCCCACTGCTCAACTCCTGCTATGTGGCCGGATTCCTAACAGGCCAAGGATGGGTATCAGTCTATGGCCTGGGGATTGGGGACCCCTGATTTAGGCCATTTACATTCAAGCTTAATATTGATATGTGAACCATGTTATAATGTTGTCAGCTAGTTCTTTTGGAGTTTCAAATTTGTAATTGCTTTAGAGGATCTGTGAGCTTTGTACTTATGTATCTTTCCATGATGGTGAGTAGTGCCCTTTAATTTCCACGTTTTGAATTCCTTTGAACATTTCTGGTAGGACCAATCTAGTGGTGACAAATTCTCTTAGCAACTGTTTGTCTGGGAAACACTTTATTTCTCCTATGTTTGTGAAACTTAGTTTGGTGAGATATGAAATTATTGGCTGGCAGTTTTTCCCTTGAGGAGGCTAAAAATAGGCCCCCAGTCTCTTCCAGCTTGTAGGGTTTCTGCTGAGAAGTCTGCTGTTAGTCTAATGGGTTTTCTTTTACAGGTAATTTGATCATTTTCTCTAGCTGCATTTAAGATTTTTTTCTCATTGCGGACCTTGGATAGTCTGATAACTGTATATCTTCATGATGTTCATCTTCTACAATATCTTGTAGGTGTATTCTGAGTTTCTTATATCTTGAAGTCTACCTCTCTAGGAAGATTAAGGAAATTTCCCTGAATTATTCCCCTGGATGTTTTCCAGTTTGCTTACTCTTTCTTATTCTGTCTCAGGAATGTCTCTAAATTGTAGGTTTGGTGATTTTACATAATCTCGTATTTCTTTGTTTTTTTAAAGCTTTTTTCTTTATTTTTGTCTGACTGTGTTAATTCAAGAGATCAGTATTCAAGATCTGAAAATTTTTTCTTCTACTTGGATTGTTAAAGCTTTTAACTGTATTTTGAAATTCTTTAAGGGTATTTTTTATTTCCAGAAGTTCTGTTGGGTTTTTTAAAGGTATTTATCTCTTCCTTAATTTCCTGGTTTGTTTTCATGATTCCTTTGTGTTAGTTTTCAACTTTCTTTTGGCTTTCATTGACCTTCCCTGAAATCCATACTTCTAATTCTTTATCTGTAATATTTTAGTTTTCATTTCAGTTGGAGCTTATTGCTAGAGAGCTAGTGTGATTATTTGATGTTGTCACAACAGTCGATCTTTCATGGTGCCAGAATTTTTATACTTATTCCTTCTCATCTGGAGGAGCTGACACTTCTTATTTTTTAATGTATTTTCAGTTATGTGTGATATTTTCTCTGTTATCCCCCCTCCTCTTGAGGGTGTCACTGTAGAGTATGTTGGCAGGGGTTTTGGCTTTTCTCCTGCAGCCTTGTACACTTTTTTTACTGGGCTGTGCAGTTCAAACTGCAGGTCAGTAGGTGGTACTTACAAATAAGAGCTGGCTGTGGCATAAGTCCATGGATGTGTACTTGATCTTTGTTCACTGAGGTGTTCTCTGTAGTTTCAGGTGACAGGCTAGACAGTGGAATGCCAGGTGCCCTGAACTTCCTGTTCAGAATGGATTGGGGGAGTGGAAGAGAGGATGCAGCTGGACAGAGCTGGACCCCTGGCTTTCCCACAAACACCCCCCAATGATAAGCACAGGCACCAGCCCTGATGGGGGTGGCTGGGGGAGCTCCTGATGAAATGCACAGAGATCTCTGTGGTGGGATGAGGGGGCTGCACTGGCTCCATATCCTAGACAGGCAGAAACGCAATCAGCTTTCCTATCACACCCCTGTTCTGGGACTGTTTTCTCTCAGTTCAGATGCACACTGTGGTCTATCTCCAGGCCACAGTGTGGCTGAGAGACATGGAAAATGCCTGTCCTATGTGCCTCTCCACAGGAATGGCTTCAGGGTGGAAGGTCTTCAGTCAGCCCAATGCAGGCAGTTGTATGGCGTGCCTGTTCTCCAATGTGGTAATGTTCTCCAATGTGGTAATGTTCTCCATGTGGTAATGCTGCTGCCTCATGGGGAGATGGGGAGCAGCTCTGCCTATCAGCCATGTGGGTGGGAGTTGTCATGGTGGTGTTGGCTGCTTGGGTGGGCCCAAACTCAGGCCCAAGGAGGAGTCAGGTGCCAGCGATGTTGGACTGGGCTAGGTAATTTCCCAACCCCCACACGTCTCAGTGACCTACTAGATGGCATGTAGGAGTCCTGATGTGGCTGGACTAGGATCCAGCCAGCCCAGAGTTCAGGTGCTGGCTGTAATAGGGAGGGGTGGGCTGGTTTCCTGGAGCCTGAGAACAGATCACAGGACTGTGGGGGCTGGGCATTCCGAAGGGTTCCAGGCCACAGCTGCAATGTTCAGGCATAGCAGGGTGGCTGTGCTGTGCACCTTTCACTCAGGAGGGCAGGACCCTTCAGCTGGGGCAATGAGCGATGGCAGTTGTTGGGCTCATGGCCCACTCACACTTCTCTCCCAAAGCTGGATTTTGCTGTTAGGAGCTAGGAAGGTACCTGAACTTCCTGTTCCCTCCCTGGCCTGGGGCAGCAGAGGCAAGCCTGTGGTAGAAAGGGTTAATGGGCAGCCTCTGGGGGTTAGGCTCTCAGAGGAACACTGTCATGCTCAGGCAGGGGTCGGTGGTGGCACTGGCAGCCTGTCACCAAAGCAGGCAAGTCCCGTTTGGCAGAGAGGAGCAGCAGAGGGAAGCCATGCAGAGCATCGTCTACCCACTCCTCTTTACCACAGCTGCGGTATCTGTCCTTGGGGCACATGAAAGTGCCCAGTTCCCCTCCATGGCAGGCAGCAGTGGCTGCACCAGGCAGATCAGAGATGAAAAGCCTGTGGAATCCATGTAGGCTTCAGCAGTGCCTCTGCACCATCTCCAGCAGGCTCCCTGTGTTCATCTGGAGGCCTGGGGGCGATGAGGGGGCTCCCTGTGGCTAGGATTGCAACATGGTGGAGGTGTGAAATTTTAGGGTTCTCTCACTCGCTCACCTCTTCCCTGTGTTACAGAGCCCTTTGTGGTTCCTTGGAAGTCCCAGCTCGACAGGCTTCCCTCTCCTCTGCTGTTTGTGATTCTTATCACGTTTCTGGTGAATTTCAGCATGCTCTCTTAGAAGATCTCTTTGAAGTGTTAGTATTTACTATTTTGATGCCTGAGAGGCACCCACTAGCTGCTTCCAGCCTGGGCTGTCTTTATTCCACTGCCCCCTCCTCTGGAGGAGCAGGATACTTTTAGAAAACAAATCTCACATCAGAGCTGCCCAAAACAGAAGTGCACAAAAAGGAACACAGCCGGCAATTTTTATTCTTTATTTTAGACCAGAACTATAAGAACACACATTTCTGAGAGTCCAATGGATGTCACATAAAGCACCCCTGTAGAGCTGGAATGAACCAGAGCAGGTGAGGTTATGAGTAGCCCCACATGGAACAACAACGCTCACACGAAGCCAGGGAACTTCTCACCCCTGGGATGGCACAGAGAAAGTCCAGGCCTTCAGGGGTACTGCAGGCCTCCATTGGTCATTCAGGGACCTCAATATGCAAGGGAAGCTCTGCCAGGCAAGAGCATTCTTTTGGGATCAGCTTCTAGTTAGCCAGACAAAAGCAGCAGGGCTAGGTTGGGTGACAGGCATGTGCACCTGCCACTGCCATGAGCTCAGACACAGCCTGCTGAGCTGCAGGGGAGGCTACAATTTAGTAGCTGTGCATCGAAGAAAGAGTTGGGGATAGATTTGTGACCAGTGCCCAGTCCCTGCTATGGCGCCAATCACTGAGGGCAAGGACCCTGGAGCTTTAGCTCTCCTACTGGTTTTCCCAACCTACTAGGGAAGGCTCCCTTGATGGCAAGACCCTGGTGGGACTTTTGGAGGCAAATGTGCACACCTGGTCTGCACACGTGTATTAGCTGAACCTCTTACAGAGGCTTGGAAACAGACTGGAGAGGAAAATGTACATGTAGAAGGTTTATTTTGTTAGGGAGTCTTCTGGGGAGCACCACGGTGAGGGAGAGAATAAAGGCAGGAACCAGACCCACACAGGATGTGCTACAGTGAACATCTCCAATCAACGGGAAAATAAATGGCTATTCATTTGTAGGAAAGTGTATTTTAAGGCACTTTTCCTGGGGTTCTGAAACTCCAACTGTCAACCCACAAGCCCTAGCAAAGAGGCATGGAGGTGATTGGGACAGGGATTGCCTAGCGACAAGGTGAGCCCTTAGATCCCCCACTCCGCACCCACCACCAGGGTGCCTCTGTGAGAGGAGGCATCATGTGGGTTGAAGTGTAGGAAAGTGTAGGAGGGCTGGGCTGGGCATTAGCAGCTGAGTCTTCTGACTCTAGCCCAGAGCCCTGTACAGTTCCCCAGGTTGCCCCTTTCTGCAGTCGGGAGCTGAACCACCAGGCCCTCCCAGATGGCTGCTTCACGGTAAAGCTGCCTTAGTGCAGCACTCTGATCATTTATCATTAAAACGGGCACAGCCAGAACTCCCAGAGCTCAACGGGGCCTTGATACATCCTAAGCGTCCACTCTGTGCTAGACCCTTGGTCCTAGGAGGTGGGGACGTCACATCAGAACACTGGGGAGTTTTGTCAACTTTGTTTTATCCTCCTTGGGGATGTGCTGCTGATTGCCACGGGTGAATTGTTTTAGACTCACTAACATTTTGTGAGCTTGGCTTGCTTTCTTCACATTGGATAGATTAGGAAACTACAGGTCTGAAAGTATAAAGCAATTTGCTTAACATCCCACAACTTTTAAGCGGAAGAACCAGGAGTCAATGCAGAGCAGCTGTCTGCAGAGTTGTACTGGGCACTCGGTTCCTGTCTGTAAGTGTCGAACCTGCAACCAGGAGTGGGGATATGGGGGAGTATCCACCCACCTCTCACAGAGGCTCACAGCCTAGAGCATGTCCCCAGCTTCCTGCCAGGTCATCACTGGAGCCTGAAGAAACCCCTCCACCTGACTGGCCAGTGGACCCAGCTCTGGCCTGGGCCGAGGCTCCCTCACTACTGCTGGTTGGGTGGACTGTCCTCCTGGCTGGCCTGGGCTATTCCTGAGCTTGCTGCTCAGCCCCTCCCTCCTATCCCTCAGCTCAGGTCTCCAAGCCTGGGCTAGTGGCTTGGGCTCTTTGAAGCCAGGAGCCTCCCCTAGACTCCCACCAGGCGTGGCTGCAGGACTCCTCTGCATGCACACATATACAACCACACATCCATAAGCCTGTGTTGAAACTTGTGGGCCTACACAAAGCTGTGGTCTTCATGCAGTTCCCCTGACCCCTTCTGTGGACACCAGAATTCCCTGAGTAGCCCCAGCATGTAGAGGAAGACAGCATGGCAGAAGGGAACCCATGTCTCACCAGGATTCCCTGAGTAGGCTCAGCATGTGGAGGGAGACAGCAGGGCAAAAGGAAACTCCATGTCTCAAGCACTGCCTAGTGTTTCTGCCTGTGCTGTGCTGGGTAATTTGCATACCTGGTCAGGTATCTAGTGAAACATTCATTCCATTTTGTGTTCTCCCTCTCTGTTTCTTTCTTTCTTTTTTTTTTAATGGCATTGAGATTTTTATTAACCTACCTTCGTGCTTTCTTTTAACATTATAAATATTATAAGCCAAATTATTCTCTTTTTGACCCAGGGTTGTGATAGGAACCCTCTTGTTACAAAGTGGTGGCCAATCTGTGCTTGCTTTTATGCTTTTCTGGCCCTTCTCAACCTCTGGCGGTCACTTCTCTGTTCTTTCTCAGTTGTCCCTTAAGAGTGTATTCTAATCCCTGTGAAACAGGGACTGAAAGTACCAACCTCATTGTTATGAGGTTTAAGAGAAGGCCCAGCACTAAGTCAAGCTATCAGGAAAATTGAAACAGTTCCTCCCTGCCCCTCAGTACAGCTCCTTCTGTCAGGGGCTGAGGAACCACTGAACCTGTAAACCGAGCACACGGTGTAAGTCCACAGGTCAGGTGAAGGCCTAGATGGTAAAGTATATGGACTTTGTGACTCCACTGCTGACATCCAGGTTAAGGAAGGACTGACTTAATGAGCAGTTCCAAGACCACTGAGCTCACAGTTCTCTGTGGCTGTCTCCCTCATACCTCTGCCATGACCAGGGATTAAGGAGGGGCTTCTCAGTTGCCCTGACACACTTGGAATAGTATGAGGGTGCAGCAGCAGCAGAAACCAAAAACTGAATGACAAGCCCTGGGGAGTCAATGGGAGATGCTGACCAACCAATCACAAAGTCGGTGCTATTTGCTCTTAAGAAGGAGAGGCAGGGCCTGGACAAGAACGGCAGCTGGAAGGTGAAAAGCAGGCCTGGCTCTCAGTAGCCTCAGTGATCAGCCTTGAAGGGGCCATCAGAGGAGTGCGCCAGTTACTGGGCCTACTTCTTAGTCAGCTTGGTCAGTTTCATGTTCAACTTGCCCACGTGGGCTTCAGCCACTGCCTCATCCAGCTTCTTGGGCAGGACAGGAACCCCAATGGGGTACTTTTCTGGGTGGGTTCACAGCTCAATCTGTTCAGTCACCTAGTTGATGAAGGAGTCACTCGTCACAAAGACAGGGTAGCCCATGGCACAACCTAGGCTGACCAGCTGACCCTCAGCCAGCAGGATTGTGCGGTGCCCATTCTTCAGCCAGTACCTGGCCACCTGGGGCTTGATGGTCACCTTCTCCAAGTGTTCTCACTGAGCCACTCGACATCGATCTCCACATCAAAGTGTCCAGTGTTATACATGATGGCATCATCCTTCACCTGCTCAAAGTGCCAGCCAAGGACGATGTTGACACAGCCTGTGGTGGTGATAAAGATGTTGCCCTCCTGACAGGCTTCGTCCATGGTGGTCGCCTCATAGCCCTCCATGGCAGCCTGCAGTGCATTGACAGGGTTGATCTTGGTGATGATGACGTGGGCCCCGAAACCCTACAGACCTGGGGACAGCCCTGGCCCACGTTGCCGTAGCCTGCTACCACCGCTACCTTGCCGGCAATCATCACCTCTGTGGCCCACTTGATGCCATCTATGAGGGACTCCCAGCAGCCATAGAGCTTGTCAAACTTGCTCTTGGTGATGGAGTCATTGTCATTGATGGCAGGCACCTTCAGGATCCCACTGACCAGCATCCTGTGTGGGTTGTGAACCCCAGTCTCGGTCTCCTCGGAAGTGCCTCAGATGCCCAGCAAGAGCTGTGAGTACTTCGTGTGGAAGAGGTTGCTGAGGTCGCTGCCATCCTCCAGAATAATGTTGAGGGCCCATCCTTGAATTA
>NW_012116333.1:3559213-3560745 GCF_000951035.1 Colobus angolensis palliatus
ACCCCTGACCTCTGCAGAGACCACAGCTGTCCAGAGTGAATGAGATTCCATACAGCCCCCCTACCCAGCACACTCGGGGGCTCCTCCGTGGCTGCTCCTGCAGGATGAGCTCCAGGCATTTGATGCCATGCTGGGTCAGGACCCTATGGCTCAGGCCAGCCTGTGACACCGGAAGGGACCTTGGAATCTCATCATTTCCTCTGATGAGTGAGGAGCCAGGGCAGACCATGTGGGTGTCCTCATTGTTCTGGGGCAGTGACCCCCTGCTCATGATCCCTGTGGAGGTTCTGGGGCTCCAGGGACATCCAGGCCAGAATACCCAGCAGTTCAGCTCATGAGTCCAAAGGTAACCTGGGGGTCTCAAACTCAAGGATACAATCATTGCAATTAGAAATCCTGGTCCTTCCTTCCCTATATCCCTGCTTCTGTGGGTGGGTGGGGGCACCCAGGAGGAAAACTCTTGTTCAGAGAGCAGATGGCCCTGGAGGTGTTTGTCTGACAGCTGGGACTCCATGAAGGGGAGGGCGGCCCAAGCTCAGGCTGTCTCAGAAATGGGAAGGAACAAAGTCTGCAGAAGCTCTACCCTGGGGCCCAGGAGACAGCAGGCACAGGGGCTGAGAGGCATCTCTCATTGACCCTCCCCCCAGGGTCTTCCTGCCTTGGTGGCCTCAGACTTCAGTGACCAGGGGCCTCCCTGAGGACTGGGATGAAGATGAGAAGGGGGTGGTGTGCCAGTCCATTGTTCCAGGAGGCACATGTGTTACATTTGTTTACTAGGCCGATGTTACAAACTGATTTTAAAACAATGTTTGCAGAGTCACGGAACAAACACCACGGAGCAGCACCTAGCACAGAAGAAGGCCCCTGCCCTGGGAATCTGTGGGAAACCAGGGCCCCAGGTCTGCAGTGACTGGTGCAGAAACTCTGAGCTGAGGAGCTAACACTATACCCATCTGCACCTGAGGGAAACAGGTTCCAGGCTCCAGCAAAACCAAACAGGAAACTCTGCCTGGGAGACACCATCCTTATCCAGGGGAACCAGGATTCTCGTGGAAAATCATTTCCTACTAAAGAGGAGCTCAGAGGAAAAACTCCCAGGTATCTCCCCAAAGAGAGGCAGCAGATACAACAAACAAGGAGATTCAAGGCCCAGAGAGTAAAGAGAATAGAGTGATCTAAAAGGAACAATGAAATAAGGGTGTATAAAGTGTTCAAAAAAGATAAAGGAATAAAACTATATGACCAGGACAGCTAATTATGACAAATGCAGAGTTTTAAAAGGACCGAAGTTCTAAAATTCATTAATGAAAAATGAAACACAACCAGAAAGTTTAAGACAAAAAGTGGAATAACTCCAAAGACAGACCTGAGCAGCATCTGCCCTGCAGCACTGCTGACTGAGATGGAGACCAGAAACAGGACATTGTGTGCTGGGAGCAGATAAGGAGTGTCTAGCAGGGCAGCTCACTCCACCATCCTCAGCTCACCCCACCATCCTCAGCTCACCCCACCGTCCTCAGCTCACTCCGGCA
>NW_012116333.1:3561735-3564257 GCF_000951035.1 Colobus angolensis palliatus
GGCCCTCTGTCCACTGGCCCTCATCCCTTCCAGTACAGCCACCACCCTTGCCCCCACCCCTGCCCTGTTGCCCACAGGAGCTGTTTGCCTCCCTCCTATCCTCCAGGGCAACCCGCTGACCCCCAGCACCCTCCACATCCTGCAGTGGACCGAAGTGGCCCAAAGTGGCCCCTGTCTATGAATCTTATCAGCCACTGGTCTGATGTAGCCTTCGCTCTACTGTATCTGCAAACCCCTGGCCCTGCCTTTCCCAGCAGGGCACTAACCTGGTTCTCTGAGTGTCTGCTCTCTGCCTTGAATGGCCTTGGCTTCTCTCTGGGCAGCTCTCAGGCACATCTGTGGCTTCACTATTACCCCTGGGATGGTGCCCGAGGCCATGGCTCCATCCCCATCCTCTTCTTGAGTTCCAGAAGTTCCTCTCCAATTGCCTACTTAACAGCTCCCTGAGATGTCTGAGGTCCAGTGGTCCAGATGCAGAGATGAGGATGCCTGCCGTCATCCCCTCGGGAAATGCTCTTAGGAGACCAGGGAGGATCAAGGGAAGGAGGACAGGGAGCCAGTGGGGCACAGGAAGTCACACAGTGAGGCCCCGGCATCTGTTCATCCAAGGTAGGGGCAGTGAGACCACGCTGGTGCTCTCCAGTCTTTGAGCTGGGCAGTGGGGGATGTAGTCTCCAGGCACTGCCTGGGCTCCTGGATCTCCAGGGCATTCCTCAGAGAAAGGTCACAGAGCCTGCCCTTTATAAGCAAAGCTCAGACACTGGGGAGGAAGGGTGGGACCCTGGCAGAGTGCTGCCAGCAACCAGCACAGATAAAAGACTCAGCATGGCAGCACTGGCCCACTGGCCTTTTCTGAGGAGAGCTTCCCTCCACCCACACCATTGCCGAGCAGAAGCTGATCCCATCCTCTCCTCATTTTTTCCCTGGTCTCCCACATCCATACCAGCTGTGCATAGCTGTGGGATTCTAGGGCCTGCATTGGATCATGCCTTTCTCTGCACACCTGTTGATACCTCCTCAACGTGCTCAGGCTGACCTCAGACCCTTTGGGCTCACTCACCGGAACACAGCCTGGCTAGGTACCCAGCACCCCACCTACACGCCTCTTCCACCACCCTCCTTGTCCCCTGTGGAAACATGCTCACCAATGCACTATGCTTCTCCTGCTATGAGCCTGTAGGTGCATCCCTTCTCCTTCTGGCTGACATTTATTCATTGAGGAATCAACTGGTGCCCACTACTTAGGAGGAACAGGCACACACCCCATCTCAGCTCACCTTCATAACTGGACTTTGGCCAGACTTTCCTGGAAGGGACCCAACCCCTCCCCCAGACTCGTTGTCCACCGACACCCACACGTGGCTTGGTGTGGGCACGCCTCTATGTGCACATGTGTGGGGAGCGGCTGAGTGTCTGAGAATGTCACCAGTGAGGGTGCCTTGGTCCTGGCCCACAAGACAGGGCTCCCAGAAGGGTAGCGAGCCCAGGTACGCAAAGGCCTGGAATGGGCCCTTCATCGGTCCCAGGGCACAGAGACAGCTTCCATCTTCCCCTCTGGAGGGCGTCTCACAGCGCCATGAGCAGGACAGCTCCCAGCTCTGGGGGCATCTCTGGGCAGTGGCTATGTGCCCCGGGCATGGCTGCCTCCCCTGGCCCAGCTGGTCCAGCTTATTCTTACCAACCCCAGCCCACACCTCCAGGAACAGCCTGGGGATGCTATGTGCTTGGAACGAAGGGCACTGGACCGGGAGTCAGGACAACCAGTGTTTCGCTTCACAGGACATTCTTGTCTATTACCTCCAAGGTTGCACTGGATGGGAAAAGAAATCAGTCCTCACCCAGGGCATTATTCCCTCAGGGCTCCAGGAGCCATGGGGGTTCTGGGAGTCCCATGGGAGCCTTCCTGAGATGAAGGAGCTGGTCCTGGAGGTAGGATGTGTTTGTTGAATGGTGGGAAGGAGACAGCCGGTTAGGAGGTGGCATGGGGAGGGTGGTGCTGAGGAAACATTCCCGGCAGGACCCCAGGGTGGACAAATCTTGGAGTGGCAAAAGTTAACCTCTGCCCAGGAGGATTCCTCCTTCTCTTGGCAGCCAACGACTCCTGGGGGCCCACAGGAGAGCAGGAACCTGCAAGCCCAAGAGACCTGGGGGGTCGCAACTGTGCTTCCCACAAGAGGTGTGTTTTGGGCAAATTGTCTCAACCCTGGAGCCTCTGTTTCTTATTCTTATACACTGAACCCATACCTACTTCTTGGGAGAGGTTAAGAGGTGTCTAGACATGGCCATTCCAGTGAAGGGAGGCTGCTGTCACTCTGCGTCCTTTGCTGAGTTCCCCATTGTGTCAACTGTGTACACAATAATGGAAGAGACACAATATTTTTGATGTGATCAAGGTCTAGTAAAAACAGTGGAGAAACCCCGTGTCCTCTAAAAATACAAAATTAGCTGGGCATGGTGGCTCATGCCTGTAATCCCAGCTGCTCAGGAGGCTGAGGCAGAAGAGTCACCTGAACCTGGGAGGC
>NW_012116333.1:3565472-3577176 GCF_000951035.1 Colobus angolensis palliatus
TGTATGTGTGTGTGTGTGTATATATATATATATATATATATGTAGAATAAGTTCATTTTTATAAAGCAAGCATATAATTGTATAAGAATACAAAAAAAATGACCAGGCATGGTGGCTCATGCTTGTAATCACAGCATTTTGGGTAGATCAACAGAGGTGGGTGAATCACCAGAGGTCAGGAGTTGGAAACCAGCTTAGTCAACTTAGTGAAACCTCATGTCTACTGAAAATACAAAAAAATTAGCTGGGTGGGCATGGTGGTAGGCCCCCGTAATTCCAGCTACTTGAGGCTGAGATGGGAGAATTGCTTGAACCCGGGAGGCAGAGGATGCAGTGAGCCAAGATCATACCACTGGACTTTAGACTGGGTGACAGAGTGAGACTCTGTCTCAAAAAAAAAAAAGAGTAGAAAAAACCTGGTAAAATATATGTAGCATGCATATTACCAGTGATCATCTTTGTGATTCTGTGGGAATATGGGAAATCCTCATTTTCGACATTACGTATTTACATGATGCTTGAATTTAAGAGAAAACCAATACTGATTTTTTTAATTGTGGTTGTGGAGGGCAGTATTAGCTTATTCAAGATTATTCCTAGTAAAGGGCTAATCAAAATTTACTGGTTTGAAAACTTTGTTATCACAGGATAATTGAGAGCATTTGGGAACTCTTACAGCAAGTTGACATTGCCCAGACTTCCAGAAGTGTCATCAGTAGATGGTTCTTGTTGAATAGGGTATAGACTGCCTTGGGTTACTGAACTTGCATGACTAGTTGCACGTAAATCAGTCACATGCAGTAAAACCACATACCACGCCAGGTGCAGTGATTCAAGCCTATAATCCCAGCACTTTGGGAGGTCGAGGTAGGTGGATCACCTGAGGTCAGAAGTTTGAGAACAGCCTGGCCAACATGGTGAAAACCCGTTTCTACTAAAAATACAAAAGTTAGCCAGGTGTGGTTGCACATACCTGTAATTCCGGCTGCTTGGGAGGCTGAGGTGGGAGAATCGCTTGAACCTGGGGGGCAGAGGTTTCAGTGAGCCGAGATTGTATCACTGCACTCCAGGCTAAGTGACAGAGAGTTTCTGCCTCAAAAAAAAAAAAAAAAAAAAAAAGGTGGTATGCCAAATCAAACAAAAATTATAGAAATATATCATAGGATAGCCGGGCACAGTGGCTCATGTCTGTAATCCCAGCACTTTGGGAGGCCGAGGCAGGTGGATCATGAGGTCAGGAGATCAAGACCATCCTGCCCAATATGGTGAAAACCCGTCTCTACTAAAAATACAAAAATTAGCCGGGTGTGGTGGTGGGTGCCTGTAGTCCCAGCTGCTCGGGAGACTAAGGCAGGAGAATTACTTCAACCCGGGAGGCAGAGGTTACAGTGAGCCAAGATCGCGCCACTGCAGTCCAGCCTGGGCAACAAGAGCAAAAACTCTGTCTCAGGAAAAAAAAGAAAGAAATCTATCATAGGACTATATGAGGAGACCAATTTTATTTATATAGGAACTACCTATCTTTTGACTAGATCTCTGAGCTCCGGGCAGAGCCCACACTGGATCCTGGGTCTCCGAAAAGGGAGAATTATTATGAGGCTAGACCATGTGATGCTTTCACAGTTCACTTAAAAAGTTTCTTTAAACAAAGACACTTCTAATGTCTAAACTACACTCTTCCTTGAAAAAGCCTTTGATGCAATAACTCTTTCAGTCAATAAGTCAGGTAACACAATACAAAAGCAAGCAGTGTAAGAGCTGTGATGAACTTGTCTGCTTACACTCTTGGGATTTCATAAGGAAAAACAAGTTTCTCCCCAAAAGGGAGTCTGGCGCCTTCTCCGCTTTCTTGAAGGAAAGTCAGGCTATTATAAACTATAATATTGTAGGTCCCTCATGCAGCAGAGGGTGCAAAAGAAAGGAGAGACAGCAGAAGTAAATGAAAAAAGCAGAATTCAGTCAACTGAGAAAAAAATCTTTAGCTAAAAAAAAAAAAAAGAGAGAGAGACAAGGTCCTAGGAGAAAAAGAAAAAATGTGAAGGCCTTTTCAATACAAACACACACACACACATGCACATACATATGCACACACACACACACACATGCACACACACATACACACATGCACACACGCACAAACACACACACACACATGCACACAGGCACACATCTTGGATGTTAGCTTTTAGTTAAGCTGACTTTCAATCACTGAACTCCTTTTAAAAAATATTTTTAAATCTCATTACCATAATTCAGCTAGAACAAATTGCTGCTATTTCAGAAGTACCAAGTATCAAACCAGAAATGGCTTGGTTTAGGAACCACACCCAAGCTATCCTGGTGGAAAAAAAGAAGCCAGAATCCTTAGCTATGGAACTGCAGTGTGGGGTGACAGCCATTGCTCTTTCAGTTTGGCCTGGCTAGCAAAAAGGTGGCCTTGTTATGTAAATAAAGTCCCTTAAGTAATCAAAATAAAAAATCTCTTCTGTTTTTTTTTTTTTTTTTCCGTTTTGTTGGCCATTTTTCTCCCCCACCACAGTGTGGGAATTTAGCCACTTCAGAGGTCTTATTCCGCATAATTTGGAAGTTTCCTTTGGATTTGATCGAGTCGGGTAGAGCTAATCAATCCCAATGGGAAAAAGACTGAAACAACAACAAAAACAGAAACAAACAAACAACAACAAAAACAATTAAGCAAAACAAAGATGGCACAACTTATCCAACTACTGAGTGCTCTAATGGTAAAGAGAAATTACAACCAACTGGTTGTTAACTTTAGCCAATACAAACTCCAATTCAGTTACCCATCCTTAGGTAAGGAATGGGTCTCAGGCTGAAGGCTGCTCTCTACCAACCTAGAAGCAGGAAAAAACTCAAATTTGTCTTCCCCGTTGGAAGCAAGGTCAAACTCCATAAAGGAGTTACCTGCATTTCATCATTATCAAAGCAGGAAAAACTTGCCTTTCTTGTGTTGGAAGCTAGTAAAACTTCAACGAAAGGAGTTGTACAGCAAAATAAACTTTAGATCTTGACCAAATTTTGGAAGATCAGTGATTCTGTGAAGGGGGTGCTTCCAGGCCTCAGCAAATTGTCCTATTGGTTTGAGCCATAAAGATAGTTCAAGCTGGTACCGAGCACTGATAGGAGATTTGTCAAATGTCAGCGATGCCTCTGCCCAGAATCTCTTCATGGTTGCCAAAATGTTAGCCCTGAATATCTGAGAAAGGTCTTGGTTAATTTGGAAAGCTTATTTTGCCAAGGTTGAGGATGCACGTCTGTGACACAGCCTCAGGAGGTCCTGATGACACGTGCCCAAGGTAGTCAGGGCACAGCTTGGTTTTATACATTTTAGGGAGACATGAGACATCAATCAATATATGTAAGATATACATTGGTTCTGTCAAGAAAGGTCAGACAGCTCAAGCAGCCAGAAGGCTTCCAGGTAACAGGTAGGTGAGAGACAAATGGCTGCCTTCTTCTGAGTTTCTGATTAGCCTTTGCAAAGGAGGCAATCAGATATGCATTTATCTCAGTGAACAGAGGGATGACTTTGAATAGAATGGGAGGCAGGTTTGCCCTAAGCAGGTCCCAGCTTGACTTTTCCCTTTAGCTTAGTGATTTTGGGGCCCCAAGATTTATTTTCCATTCACTGTGTATGTGTGTGTGTGTATGTGTATGTGTGTATATGCATATACACACACAAACAAACAAATTGAAAAATCTCATTAAGAACAGCAAGCGGTATGGTATTTTTAACTTGCCCTATTCTATTCTCATCCCCTCCTCACTGGCTCCACTGCAGCTTTGAAAATTAACAGCCCATAATTACAGTGAAGACCAATAGCCTGGCAACCACTGGAAAGACAGAACGGGGCTGGATTTCCTTCAAAGCCTCATTCCCAGAGAACTGTCATTTGACTTGGCTGGTGGTTTTCAGAAACATCCCACTGCCAGGATGTCTTTTTTTGTCCTCAGAGCTCACTTAACGCAAAAGCCTTTTCCTTGAGGGCATTTGTCAAAAACATTTGAAGGCCTTTATTCAAGTTAGTGCCTGTATGAGGTTGTAGATAATATTTTGGGCAGACAATAGGCTAACCAAAAAGCTTTAAAAGAAAAACAGGAGAATGAGATGTCCATAAGGGTTTTGAAAATTCCAACTGAATGATTTCTGGGAATCTGTGAGGCTACTCCCAAGTGTAGGGCTGTGTACATGTTCAGTAAAGACCTGGAAAGGCTCAAAGCTCTCACCTCTGACTGACCTTGAGGCTCTGGGCAAGCAGGAAGTGAAGGCTAAGGCAGAGATGTAAAGTGCCTGGCTGAGTGTTGAAGAGTAGCCCCAGACTACAAAATTATTTCAGAAATCTTATTAAACACTGAACAACAATAACAAACAGCAGCAACAACAGCAACAACAAATAGGGGGTATAGAATCTGATTTCCAGAGTTGTCACATTAGATCAGGGGTCCCCAATCCCATGGGCCATGGCCTGGTGAGGAACTGAGCCACACAGCAGTAGGAGCAGTGAGCAAGCAAGCGAAGCTTCATCTGTATTTACAGCTATTCCCCATCACTCGCATTACTGCCTGAGCTTTGCCTGCTGTCAGATCAATAGTGGCATTAAATTCTCATAGGAGCACCAACCTGATTGTGAACTGAACATGTGAGAGGTCTAGGCTGCATGCTCCTTATGAGAATCTGATGCCTGATGATCTAATGCACTTCCCCTGCAGTGTGCATCTGTCACTGTCTCCCATCATTCCCAGATGGGACCGTCTAGTTGCAGGAAAACAAGCTCAGGGCTCCAACTGATTCTTCGTTATGGTGAGGTGTATAATTATTATATATTACAATGTAATAATAATAGAAATAAAGGACACAATAAATGTAATGTGTCTGTTCTGGGCGCAATTGCTCACACTCATAATTCCAGCACTTTGGGAGGCAGAGGCAGGTGGATCACCTGAGGTCAGGAGTTTGAGACCAGCCTGGCCAACATGATGAAACCCCATCTCTACTAAAAAGACAAAACTTAGCCAGGTGTGGTGGCGTGTGCCTGTAATCCCAGTTACTTGAGAGATTGAGGCAGGAGAATTGCTTGAACCTGGGAGGCAGAGATTGCAGTGAGCTGAGATCACACCACTGCACACCAGCCTGGGTGACAAGAGTTAGATTTTGCCTCAAAAAATAATAATAATATAAATAAATACATAAATGTAATGTCCTTGAATCATCCAAAACCATCTCACCTCTGGTCCATGAAAAAACCGTCTTTCATGAAACTGGTCCCTAGTGCCAAAAAGGTTGCGATGAACTAATTTACACTCCCATCAATGGTGTATTAAGTTTTCCTGGCTGGGCACAGTGGTTCACACCTGTAATCCCAGCACTTTGGAAGACCGGGGCAGGCAGATCACTGAGGTCAGGAGTCACCAAGGTCAAGACCAGCCTGGCCAATGTGGCAAAAACCAGTCTTTACTAAAAACACAAACATGGTGGCAGACACCTGTAATCCCAGCTACTAGGTAGGCTGGGGTGAAAGAATTGCTTAAACAAGGGAGGCAGAGGTGGCAGTGAGCCGAGATTGTGCCACTACACCCCAACCTGGGTGACAGAACAAGACTGAGTCTTAAACAAACAAACAAACAAACAACCTGGTGCATAAGTGTTCGTTTTTCTCCACAACCTTGTCAGCATCTGTTATTTTTTCTTCATCTGTTATTTTTCGTAATAACCATTCTGATTGGTGTGAGATGGTATCTCATTGTGGTTTTGATTTGAATTTCTCTAATGATCAAGGATGTTGACCCTTTTCTTACATACTTGTTGGCCATATGTATGTTGTATTAGGGTACTCTAGAGGGACAGAACTAATAGGATATATGTATATATGAAAGGGAGGTTATTAGGAGAATTGACTCACACGATCACAGGGTGAAGTCCCATGATAGGCTGTCTGCAAGCTGAGGAACAAGGAAGGCAGTGGTGAATCAGTCCGAGTCCCAAAACCTCAAGAGTAGGGAAACTCACAGCGCAGCCTTCAGTCTGCAGTGGCCAAAGGCCTGAGAGACACTGGCATAACACTGATGTAAGTCCAAGAGTCCAAAAGCTGAAGAACTTGGAGTCTGATGTTCGAGGGCAGGAAGCATCTAGTATGGGAGAAACATGAAGGCTGGAAGACTCAGCAAGTTAAATCCTTCCATGTTCTTCTGCCTGTTTTATTCTTGCCATGCTGGCAGCTATTTAGATGGTGCCCACCCAGATTGAGGGTGGGTCTGCCTCTCCCAGTCCACTGACTCAAATGTTAATCTGGATTAGATGGTGCCCACCCAGATTGAGGGTGGGTCTGCCTCTCCCAGTCCACTGACTCAAGTGTTAATCTCCTTTGGCAACATCCTCACAGATACACCCAGGAAAAATACTTTGCATCCTTCAATCCAATTAAATTGACACTGAATATTAACCATCACCTGTATCTTCTTTTGAAAAGTGTCTGTTCATGTCCTTTGCTTACTTTTTAATAGGATTATTTTTTTCTTGTAAATTTGTGTACATTCCTTATAGATGCTAGATATTAGACCTTTGTTGGATGGATAGTTCGCAAAAATTTTCTCCTGTTCTGTTGTTGTCTGTTTATTCTGTTGATAGTTTTTTTCACTGTTCAGAAATTCTTAGTTTAATTAGATCTCATTTGTCAATTTTTGCTTCTGTTGCCATTGCTTTTGGTGTCTTTGTCATAAAATCTTGGCTCATTCTTGTGTCCAGAGTGGTATTGCCTAGGTTGTCTTCCAGGGGTTTTTTGTTTTTGTTTCTTTGAGACAGAGCTTTGTTCCATCACCCAGGCTGGAGTGCAGTGGTGCAACCTGGGCTCACTGCAACCTCTGCCTCCTGAGTTCAAGTGATTCTCCTGCCCCAGCCTCCTGAATAACTGGGATTACAGGCACCCACCACCATGCCTGGCTAATTTTTTGTATTTTTAGTAGAGATGGGGTTTCACCATGTTGGCCAGACTGGTCTTGAAATCCTGACCTCAGGTGATCCACCTGCCTCGGCCTCCCAAATTGCTGGGATTACAGGCATGAGCCACCGTCCTTGGCCATCTTCCAGAGCTTTTACATTTAAGTCTTTAATCCACCCCTTTTTCTTTTTTTCTTTCTCTCTCTCTTTTTTTTTTTTTTTTTTTTTTTTTTTTTACAGAGTCTCACTCTGTCACCCAGGCTGGAGAGCAGTGGCTCAATCTCAGCTCACTGCCACCTCTGCCTCTTAGGCTCAACTGTTTCTCCTGCCTCAGCCTCCCAAGTAGCTGGGACTACAGATGTGCACCACCATGCCTAGCTAATTTTTGTATTTTTAGTAGAGACTGGGGTTTCACCATGTTTCCCAGGCTGGTCTTGAACTGCTGATTTCAGGTGATCTGCCTGCTCGGGCCTCCTAAAGTGCTGGGATTACAGGCATGAGCCACTGCATCAGGCCAAGTCTTTAATACATCTTGAGTTAATTTTTGTATATGGTATGAAGAAAGGGTTCAGCTTCAGTCTTCTGCATATGGCTAGCCAGTTATCCCAGCACCATTTATTGAATAAAGTTCTTTCTCCATTGCTTGTCTTTGTCAGCTTTGCCAAAGATCAGATAGTTGTAGGTATGTGGCCTTATTTCTGGGCCCTCTATTCTGTTTCACTGGTGTCTGTTTTTGCACCAGTACCATACTGTTTTAGGTACTGGAGTCTTGTAGTATAGTTTGAAGTAGGGTAGCATAATACCTCCAGCTTTGTTGTTTTTGCTTAGGATTACCTTGTCTATTCAAGCTCTTTTTTTGTTCCATGTGAATTTTAAGATAATTTTTTTCTAGTTCTGTGAAGAATGTCATGGGTAGTTTAATAGGAATAGCATCAAAGTTATAATTACTTTGGGCAGTATGACCATTTTAACAATATTGATTCTTCCTATCCTTGAGCATGGAATTTTTTCCATTTTTTGTGTCATCTCTGATTTCTTAGAGCAGTGTTTGGTAGCTCTCATTATAGAGATCTTTCACTTCCCTCATTAACTGTATTCCTAGGTATTTTATTCTTTTGTGGCAATTGTGAATGGAATTGCATTCCTGATTTGGCTCTTGGCTTCACTGTTGTTGGAGTATAGGAATGTTAGTGATTTTTGTACATTGATTTTGTATCCTGAGCCTGCTGAATGTATCAGCTTAAAGAACTTTTGGGCCAAGACTATGGGGTTTTGCAGATATAGGATGATCTACCAATAGGAATAGTTTGACTTCCTCTTTTTCGATTTCTATGCCCTTTCTTTCTTTCTCTTACTTGATTTCTCTGGCCAAGACTTCCAATATTTTGTTGAATAGAATTGGTGAGAGAGGGCATGCTTGACTGTGCCAGTTTTCAACAGAAATGCTTCCAGCTTTTGCCCATTCAGTATGATGCTGGCTGTGGGTTTGTCACACATGGCTTTTATTATTTTGAGGTATGTTCTTTTAATACCTAGTTTACTGAGAATTTTTAACATGAATGGATGTTGATTTTTATCAAAAGTCTTTTCTGCATCTATTGAGATAATCACGTGGTTTTTGTCTTTAGTTCTCTTTATGTGACAAAGCACATTTATTGATTTGTGTATGTTGAACCAACCTTCCATCCCAGGGATAAAGCCTACTTAACTGTGATGGATAAGCTTTTTGATGTGCTGCTGGATTCAGTTTGCTGCATTTCATTGAGAATTTTTGCATCAATGTTCACCAAGGATATTTGCCTGAAGTTTCCTTTTTTTGTGTGTCTCTGCCAGGTTTTGGTATCAGGATGATGCTGCCATCACAGAATGAGTTATGAAGGAGAAGGAGTCCCGCCTCCTCAATTTTTTGGAACAGTTTCAGCAGGAATGGTACCAGCTCTTCTTTGTACATCTGGTAAAATTCAGCTGTGAATCTATCTAGCTTGGTTTTTTTTTTTTTTTTTTTTTTTGCTATTTATTACTGATTCAGTTTCAGAGCTCATTCATTATTGGTCATTCAGGGATTCAATTTTTTCCTGTCTCGGTCTTGGGAGGATGTATGTGTCCAGGAATTTACACATTTCTTCTAGATTTTCTTGTGTGTGCATAGAGGTATTCATAACATTCTCTGATGGTTATTTGTATTTCTTTGGAGTCAGTGGTAATATCTCCTCCATCGTTTCTGATTGCGTTTATATGGATTTTCTCTCTTATTAGTCTAGCTAGCAGTTTTTCTATTTTATTGATTTTTTTCAAAAAACTAATTCCTGGATTCATTGGTCTTTCAAATACTTTTCTGTTTCAATCTCCTTCAGTTCAGCTCTGATTTTGGTTATTTATTGTCTTCTGCTGGCTTTGGGGCTGGTTTTCTCTTGGTTCTTTTGTTATTTTAATTGTGATGTTAGGTTGCTAAATTGAGGTATTTCTAACTTTTTGATGTGGGCATTTAGTGCTGTAAATTTCCGTCTTAATACCGCCTTGGTTGTGTCCCAGAGAGTCTGGTATGTTGTATCTTTTTTCTCATTAGTTTCAAAGAACTTCTTAATTTTGGCCTTAAGTTCATTATTGACCCAAATGTCATTTAGGAGCAGGTTATTCAATTTCCATGTAATCGTATGATTTTGAGTGAATTTCTTAGTCTTGATTTCTAATTTGATTGCACTATGGGCTGAGAGGTTGGTTGTTATGATTTCAGTTCTTTTGCATTTGCTGAGGACTGTTTTGTGTATGATTCTGTGACTGATTTTGGGGTATGTGCCATGTGGTGATGAGAATGTATATTCTGTTATTTCTGTGAGGAGAGTTCTGTAGATGTCTATCAAGCCCATTTGATCCAGTGCTGAGTTCAAGTCCTGAATATCATTGTTAATTTTCTGCCCCAGTGATCTACCTAATACTGTCAGTGAGATGTGAAAATCTCCCACTACTATTGTGTGGGAGTCTAAGTCTCTTTAAAGGTCTCTAAGAACTTGCTTTATGAATCTGAGTGCTCCTGTTTTGGGTGCATAAATATTAATATTTAGAATAGTTAAGTTTTCTTGTTCAATTGAACACTTTACCATTATGTAATGCCCTTCTTTGTGTTTTTTTGATCTTTGTTGGTGTGTAAAGTTTGCCTTGTCTGAAGTTAGGATTGCAACCCCTGATTTTTTTTGTTTTCCATTTGCTTGGTAGATTTTTCTCCATCCCTTTATTTTGATCCTATGAGTGTCATTGCATGTGAGATGAGTCTCTTGAAGACAGCATACCAATGAGTCTTAATTCTTTATCCAGATTGCCATGGTGTGCCTTTTAATTGGGGCATTTAGCCCATTTACATTCAAGGTTAGTATTGATATGTGTGGATTTTTTTCTTGTCATCATGATGTTAGCTGGTTATTATGCGGTCTTGTTTGTGTGGTTGCTTTATACTATCACTGGTCTGCATACTTCAGTATGTTTTTATAGTGGCTGGTATGATCTTTCCCTTTCACATTTAGTGCTTTCTTCAGGAGCTTTTGTAAGGCAGGTCTTGTCATAACAAATTCTCTTAGCATTTGCTTGTCTGAAAGGATCTTATTCTTCCTTCACTTATGCACCTTAATTTGGCCAGATATGAAATTCTTGGTTGGAATTTCTTTTTGTTAATAATGTTGAAGATAGGCTGCCCATCTCCCCTGGCTTGTAGAGGTTCTACTGAAAGGTCCACTGTTAGCCTGACGGGGTTCCTTTTGTAGGTGACCTGACCTTTCTGTCTAGCTGCCTTTAACATTTTTTTTTTTTTTCATTTTTACCTTGGAGAATCTAATGAGTTTGTGTCTTGGGGATGATATTCTTGTGAAGTATCTTACGAGGGTTCTCTGCATTTCCTGAATTTGAATGTCAGTCTCTCTAGCTAGGTCAGGGAAGTTCTCATAAATGATATCCTGGAATATATCTCCCAAATTGCTTATACGCTCTCTATTTCTTTCAGGGACACCAATGAGTCATAGATATGGTCTCTTTACATAATCCTATATTTCTCAGAGGTTTTGTTCCTTCCTTTGTATTTTATTTTCTTCATTCTTGTCTGCCTGTCTTCTTTCAGAAAGCCAGTCTTCAACCCCTGAGATACTTTCTTCCACTTGGTCTATTCTGCTATTAATTAAATTCTTGTAGTGTGTTTTTTAGCTCTATCAGGTTGGTTACATTCTTTTCTATACCCACTATTTTGTCTGTTGGCTCCTGCATTGTTTTATCATGATTCTTAGCTTCCTTAGATTGGCTTTCAGCACACTCCTCAATCTTGATGATCTTCATTCCTATCCATATTCTGAATTCTATTTCTGTCATTTCAGCCATCTCAGCCTAGTTCAGACCCCTTGCTGGAGAAGTGGTGCAGCTGTTTGGAGGAAAGAAGGCACTCTGGTTTTCTTTTGGGTTGTGAGAGTTCTTGTACTGGTTCTTTTTTATCTTTGCAGGGTTATGTGCCTTCAATCTTTGAAGTTGCTGACTTTTGAATGGATTTTTTTCCTTTTATCCTATTTGATGACCTTGAGGGTTTCACTGCGATATAAGGTGGATTCAGTCAACTGGTTTCATTTCTGGAAGATTTTAGAGGGCCAACACTCAAGCTCCCAGCTCCTGGACTGCATGCTCTAACTCTGGAGGACTTGTGTCGAGCCCCAACTTTGTTCTGTCTCCTCGAGGTTAAGAATCCACTGCACTCGGTGAGCCAAGATGCTCTCAGAC
>NW_012116333.1:3581711-3584350 GCF_000951035.1 Colobus angolensis palliatus
AAAAAAAAAAAATTAAAATTATAATACATATATATATATTTCTATCAAAATTTAAATACAAAAAGAAAGCTGAAGACTCCCTTAACTACCACATGTGACCCCAGTCTTCTCTAAGTGCATATCCTCCCAAATCATGTTCCCTGCAGTTATATAGGTATATAGGTACATATCCAGAAAACATACAGCTTTGTTTTATGTTAGGTATTTAATTTGTAGCCTGATGGATGGAAGATTATTCATTAAAAGGAGATCTTGTTAATTTTTTTGGTAGATTCTTTTATTTTGATCTTGATTGACTGTAAACTTAGCTGCACTTTCACACCAAACAGGTCTTGGAATCGAAAATGATGCTAGCTAAAATGGTGAACATAAAGTTGGATTTAGTAAAAGATAACAGTAACTTGTTATAAAAAAGTTTAAACGGGATAAAGGCTTGAAACCTCAGCTATCCACTTATAAATTACTTACAAGTCTAGGTGATATTTGAGATGGGTCTTAAGAGAGGAAGAGGAATCCTAGGGAAGGGAAGGGGAGGCGAGGCATGGACAGGCAGAGGGACTGCACTATGCAAGGGCATGATGGAGAGAAGTACGTGCCTGGATTTCCAATTTTCCTGAGGATAATTTTACACCAGATCTTCCTTTTTAAAATCCAATCCTTTTTCTTAATAATCCTGTCTGTCCCTGATACCACCATTTTTTTTCTACCAGTATCTCAGGCTAGAAATTTTGTAGTTATCTTTGCCTCTTCTCTCCTTCATCCCGTAAATCCTACCTGTTTGGAATACATTATTGTCCTTCATTCAAAATGTTTTATCTGTCTTTTCTTTTTCATTCTCTGCTATTAACTATAACTTCATTCTCAGTTTCACTGCTGCCTGGCTTTCTGTGTCCTGCTAGGTTCATCATTATCCATCCAACAGACATAAAAGGAAAACTGTTTCTACTCACACACTTCTGACACCAAATGTGTGGGTTTTCCACACTAAGCAGTTCTCTAGTTCTCTGCAGATACAACCTGGGTGTCCTGCAATTCAGTTCTGAGTTGCCATCAACTGAGATCATAAGACTGCTGAGCAGTTGGTTTGAGAGGGAAGATCCTGAGTTCTGTTGGGCATATCACTTTGGAAATCTCTATTAAACATCCAAATGGATATGTCATGGAGGCAGCTGGAGTTCAGGTTAGAGGTCTGAGTCACTGATAAAACTTTGGGAGTTGTTGGCAAATGATAGCATATTGGTCAGAGTCCAATTAGGAAAGAGAAATCACACAGTCATTTGAACAGGAAAAGTGTACATAAGGAATTGTTAATTACAACAGGGAAGTGGAGTAACCCGGCACAGACTAGTAGGAAGTATAGTAGGAGTAGCCACTAGTCTAGGGCTGAAGTAGAGAACTCAGGAGAGTCCTCCCCTCTTAGTGCCCTGCCCCTGCACCTCATCAGAGGAACCCAGCCATGGCCCTCTCCATGTCAGGAGAGTCACTGGTGCTATACCACTGGAACGTACTAGAAATACTTCCTTAGGTGCTGGGGAAAGGAGCGGTGTCTCAGAAGAGTTATTCTATAACAAAACTGCCTGGAGCTGGTGGGAGGAGTGGAACCTGCTGGGCACTGGTCACTGTGTCCCTGGAGAAGTCAACCACCTGCAGGAGCCTGGCAAGGGAGCATAGGAGAACCAGTAACAAAGACGGCTTTCACCTACAAAGTCTCTCCATTGCTCTAGATAGGAGGTGGTGGTCAGAGTGGGATACTGTGAGGGTTGCAGTCGTTGGACCTGACAAGGTCTAAGGTCTGATCATGGAGGGAGGGGGAAGCTGAGGTAGGGCAGAGGACAAGAGTAGGCTTCATGAGATCAAAAGGATGTTAGAAGGATTATCTACCCGGATACTGACATCTCCAAGAAGTAAGAGGCCTAGTGTGAAGAAGTTAGATCCTAAGCTCTTCACGGACAAGGGAAGCATGTGCCACGTGGGTAGCCTCCCTAGTCTAGCACCCAGTATATAGTCTATGCAGAGTGAATACCTGGGGGCTGCTGGGGGCGAAATCAAGGTCCCTGTGACAGGACCTGAAGCCTGAGGGTCTCGGTGACAGGAATGGGCCTAGTTTTTTGGTGTAGAATTGAGCCTTGAGTGCACTGGTGGGATCATATTGCAAGGAACCCCTCCAAGACTGGAGGAAGATGCATCCTCTGACAATGTACACTCTGTAGGCGTCCCAAGGAGCTGGGCTGGGGGTCAGATGCGCTCCAAAGCATTTCCTCAGGTGGCAATGGGCGGATCCCTGGGAAGGCAAAGCTGTGCAGGAAGAAAATGGCAAGATGCTATGTCCCCTCAGGGAAAGCCCCTTTCTCGGGAGCAGGGAAGGCGAGGCAGTTTAAGCTGGGTCAGTTTGTCCCTGCCCTCAGTCTGTTGGTGCTGGAAAAAGAGGGCCTTATTTTATTTATTTATTTATCTTAGAGACAGTGTCTTGCTCTGTCACCCAGACTGGAGTGCAGCAGCTCGATCTCAGCTCACTGCAACCTCTGCCTCCCAAGCTCAAGCGATCGTCCTGCCACAGCCTCCAGAGTATCTGGGACCACAGGGACCACAGGTGCCCGCCACGACTTTTGCCTTTCCCTTCCCCTTCCCCTTCCCCTTCC
>NW_012116333.1:3584415-3588214 GCF_000951035.1 Colobus angolensis palliatus
CCTTCCCTTCCCTTCTCCTTCCCTTCCCTTCTCCTTCCTTCCTTCCTTCCTTTCTTTGAGAGGCAGCCTCCCTATGTTGCTCAGGTTGGTCTTGAACTGGGCTCAAGCAATCCTCCTGCCTCGGCCTCCCAAAGGGCTGGGATTACAGGTGTGAGCCACCGTTTCCGGTCAAAAGAGGGCTACGGGGCACCCCCCAGAACGCGAGATCCCCCTCGTCTGTCATCTTTATAGAGGAGGAAGTGGACTCCCAATCAGCCATAGTCCATTCGCCCCGGGTACGGTGACTCCGGGGCGGCCAGAACCAAATGTGTCTCCTTCTGGCTTTTGCACGGCATCAAGTAACCCGCGCCAGTCCGCACAGCTGCCCTGGCCTTCGGGGAGGACTGGGGCGAGCGCGGTGCACGCTGCTAGGGAGTCCCACCGCGGGATTTGAGGCGGCGGATTCCGAGGGCGGGGTGGGGCTGAATCGGGAGGGAGCCGGTGGAACGCACTGCGCAGACGGCGCTGGCGCCCGCACTCGGCTGTTGACTAGTCTTTCTTCCTGCTTTCCCCTGAAAGTGGTCCAGGCGGCGGTCTCTTTTTCTCTGCCTTTTTGTTTCCCTCCGGCGAGTAGGCACGAGGGTGAATTTCCGTTTCCGGCGGTGTCCAAGCTGACCTAAGGAGTCGTAGTTGTGAGCAGGTTCGGTGCCGCGGGCTGGGGTAGGCGGCGGTGGGGTCCCTGGCTCTGGGGCACTGGGAAGATCGCGAGTCGTGCGCGTGAGAAGGTCCTCCCCCGGTCCTCCGGGTCATCTTTGCTCCCGAGGAGCAGCATATTTAGCATCTGCCGGAGGTGTGCCCGGGGGTCGTTTGGGAGAGTGACGGCATGAATCCCTGCAGAGAGCCCGGACTGGGAGGGAAGGTGTCCGGGAGGCGGCGGTGGGGTCGCTGGTTCTGGGGCACTGGGAAGATCGCGAGTCGTGCGCGTGAGAAGGTCCTCCCCCGGTCCTCCGGGTCATCTTTGCTCCCGAGAAGCAGCATATTTAGCATCTGCCGGAGGTGTGCCCGGGGGTCGTTGGGAGAGTGACGGGATGAATCCCTGCAGAGAGCCCGGACTGGGCGGGAAGGTGTCGGGGAGACGTCGTTTCCTGGAGACTTGGCCTCCGCAGGCGACTTAGACCTGAGCCGAATCTGTTGAGCCCAAATTGTGCTTTTCCCACCAAGAAGAGAAGGGAGAGAAACAGTACAAGTTCGTCACTAAAACATAGTAGAGAGGCAACATAACCTCTGAAATCACACAGCTATTCAGTTTCAAAGCGTTCCTAGTGCCCAGCTCTCCTAACTCCCGGCCGGTGTTCCTTGACATTATGGTGATATATAAAGACTTTCTCTTTCCGCTCGTGTGTGTGTCTGTGGGAAGCCTCTGACTCACCTCTGTGCTCCAGTAGCACCCTGTGCAGCCTTGCAATGTAGCCCTTATTGCATGGCACGGAAGACACTAGTTTGGATTTCCTCTGCAAGTCAGATCATAGCTATATCCATTTACTGGCACAGTGGCTAGCGCATCGTAGACAGACACAAATATTTATTAAACGGAATGAATATAAGACCTTAATTGAATGAAATGGCACCCTGTCCCGCTTTTTTTCAATCAAACTGTCAGATTTTATGCAGCCCGATATCCTAAAAAAACTCACTAATTCAGTGATTACCAATTTATTGGCCACAGCTTCCTAGGTACCTCAGAAATCACTGGGTCTCTGTAAGTCCATGGCGTTTCCAGGCATCATCTCAAACCATTCATATCTGGCACATACAGATATTGCTATTTTTCAAATGTATGTAGATGAGCTGTAATTTAGGAGTTTTACAGAGTCAACAGGTACTAAAAGTAATACTACGATCATATTGGAAGTGCATAAAAACGTTTTAAATATTTTATTAAAATCTAAGTTTCACTTTAAGTTAGGAAACCACTTCATTAGTCCAGTTGATATCTAGGTCTGAGCTTTCAAGTAAGTAGCCACATGTGACTATTTAGAGTTACAATGAAATTAATTAAAAATTCATTTTTTTCAGTTTCTTTAAGTACATTTTAAGTAACCACATGTGGCTAGTGGCTAAATGGCTGAAAAGTACAGATATAGAATATTTCCATCCTTGCAGAAATAGATAGTGCTGATGTTGACACTTAAGATGAATAAAAAGTAACTTAACCATAAAATGTAACCTTAGTAGAGGTAACTCATCTAACAGAGAGAAATGAAATTGGGGATGGTTAAGCAGTTTGTATCCTTGTTCAGTGAACAAATACATCATCTCTTCATAAAGAAATAAATGAAATTTAATGTTTTTGCCTGGGTATTGCCTGGATTGTAAAATGCTTCTCCCACCTCCTTACCCCAACCTTCTTCCTTGTAGGTTACAGTTACTTGTTATTGGTAAGTAGCCACTATGGAGACTAAGGACCAGAAGAAACACAGAAAGAAAAACAGTGGACCAAAGCTGCAAAGAAAAAGAAGCAGCATCTGCAGGATCTCCAGCTAGGAGACAAAGATGCCGAGAAAAGAAGTCCCAAAGCTTTTGCAGTTCAGTCTGCTGTGCGGATGGCTCGATCTATTCACAGGTATGTTTAGCTACAGTCTGATGGTTCTTCCATTGATTCTTTTTAAACAGTAGGAGCCTCTCACAGGTGACATTTGGATTCACGAGTTTAGTCCCGCTCCAAAGGACATGCAGATGCATGTTGTGTGGCTTTCACTAAAATGTGAGAAACTTTGCCATAGAAGTTGCCTTGCCTCCAGCATCTGCACACTGGTTGGTGTTTCTTGCCCAAGATACAAGAATTTAGAGAATTAGTTTCTTCCTAAACTTTAAACTGTTTCTATGGTGATAAGTGTGCTTTTTCCCTCCGGATATGTTTTATAAAGTTGCAATATAAAATACAAAAATTACAGTATGTAATACTAACATAGCTTTATTTAGTGAGTCCTTGTGATATTCTTAGCAGTGTACTTTAAACGTTATTCAACTAAATCCTTCCAGCAGCCTCACCAGAGTAGGATCATTCCTGCCCTCATTTTATAGACAAGAAAACTGAGGTCAAGAAAACGAGTTACCTCCAATCATATAACCAGTAAGTGGGAGAGCCAAATGTAACTCCAGAGCCTCTGCTCTTACCTGTTATGATGCACTGTCTCAGTATTTACCTTTTGGTTTTTAAAAAGCTATTAAAATCACTCATAAAATAGTCAGATTTAAGGAGTATTTAATTTTCAACTCTATACTATTGAAGTCATCTTGTTACATCTTTATTGAACAGCAATTGTTTTGGATAGGGGTCAGAAGTTAATAATTGACAAGTTACTTATATTTGTATATTGTCTGTTGTATTCTCTGTAAAATATACTAAAGTACTCATATCTGTAAGTATACTTTAAAAAGTTTACTTGTAAGGTTGGTACCTTTACTCTATTTTGAAAGTGAGTTTACTTTTTTTTTTTTTTTTTAAATAAATAGGACTCAGGATTTGAAGACAAAAAAGCATCATATTCCAGTGGTTGATCGAACTCCACTGGAGTGGTAGTGGTGGTAGTGGTGACGGGGCCTCCGAAGTTGGAAAAAGCACTTTGATACAATGCCTCATTCGGAACTTCACCCGGCAGAAGTTGACGGAGATCACAGACCCTGTGATGGTCGTGTCAGGTAGGAGATGCCGCTGCAGACACAGAGTTGGCGTGGCTGTTGTCATCTGAGGGACATGCGTGTGTTTGTTGTTTTCTTGAGTGGAACATGTTAAATATTTTCATATCACGTTACCTGT
>NW_012116333.1:3588358-3590804 GCF_000951035.1 Colobus angolensis palliatus
TGGCTTTGCCAAGCATATTCCTTGGAAGGGCCTAGCAGGCCTGGTCACTGTGAACACATCATTTAACACATAGCACGTACCTCCTATGTGCCAGGTGCACACGCTTGCCCTTATGAAGCCACATCCTGGTGGAAGTGCACGTTTTCTCTTTTTCCTATGAGAATTTGTCTGCTTTGGGAGATGGTGACCTTTCCAAGTTTGAGGGAAGATGAAACAAACTTCCAGTGGTAGAATGGCAATGCACACTCTGAAATCTCTTGTTATTGCAGTAATATAGTTGGATTGAGACTTTTCTTTATCTTTGGAGCATCCGCATTTTCTTTTCCTTTTTTTGAGACAGAATCTTACTCTGTGGCACAGGCTGGCTTCCAGTGGTAGAATGGCAATGCACACTCTGAAATCTCTTGTTATTGCAGTAATATAGTTGGATTGAGACTTTTCTTTATCTTTGGAGCATCTGCATTTTCTTTTCCTTTTTTTGAGACAGAATCTTACTCTGTGGCACAGGCTGGAATGCAGTGGTGTGATTACAGCTCACTGCAGCCTCAACCTCCGAGGCTCAAGCTGTCCTCCTACCTTAGCCTCCTGAGTAGTATATGCCACCATGCCTCACTAATTTTTCTTTTTTTTTCTTTTTACATTTTTGTAGAGATGGGGTTTCCCCATGTGGTCCAGGCTGGTGTTAATACTGGGCTCAAGGGATCCACCTGTCCTGGTCTTTCAAGGTGCTGGGACTACAGGTGTGAGCCACTGTGCCCAGCCCATATTTTCTTGACCGTTTTCTTACTACCTTAATTTACAAATAATTATTGTTATAAATATTCTGTTGCGTTATGTGTGAGGATGTTTGTAGCTATAGTGGGAATATAGGAAATTTTGATAGAGATGAAGACATTGGCCCCCAGCTAAACAGCAGGATCATGGTTATCATGGAGCCTGTCCAGTCAGAATTTTCCCTGTTTGAGCACTTTTATTCATCTGGGTAGACTTTTGATATTATCTAAATTTAGAACACAGGAAAAAAAACAGGATGGAATTTATTTTATTTTACCAGTTTTTGCCTATAAAAATGAACTTCTGGTATACTCCTGTAAATGTATATGGTGTTTCACTGGATGCAATTAAAAAATGAAAATTAAGAGTTCATGGTTAGAATTTTTTCAGGGTCTTTTTAAAGGAAAATTTCCATCTTTTCACTTATAGGTAAAAAGCGCAGACTCGCCATTATTGAATGCAGGTGTGACATTAATATGATGATTGGTCTGGCTAAAGCAGCAGATCTGGTTAGTCAGCAGGGGCAGCCTGGGGTGCTGATAGAGACTTACAGCATTGTGATAGGTTATTTACCCCGTGATGAAGGGAAGAGAGTTTTAGGATTATTAAAGGAATCATGGTCAATATCAGGGATACAGTAGATGTGACTGAATTGATGATGACAATAATAATAGTAATAAATGTTGTTATATTAATCATACAGATGGAATGTGCACAATGAAATGTATTCCAAAATCTAAAAGCAAATGACAGCATGGAGAAAACCTTTAATGAACACAGCTAATAAGAGCTCATTAACATGCATACGTATATGCATACAAATATATCATAGTAAGTACCATTTCTTCTTGGACCCTTCCTGGCACTGTGCTAACTGCTTTCTACAAATTTAGCTTACATAAACCCTTGATACACCCTTGAGGTGAGTAGGTATTATCTGTAGTTTACATAATATGAAACAGAGCTTCCTAGCAGTTAAGTAATTAGTGTAAAGATGGGACCCTTCTTCCTGATGGTTCTAGAGCCTTCATCCTTAATGATAGTGCTAAAGTAAGTACATGAATTGCCTGAAGAAGTGGTCAGAGTTTACCAGTAGAAAATTTAGATAGTACTTAGTGTGTGGAAAATGTACACGCTCTTGCATTTATGTAAATGATAATGTTCACTATTTCTGATATTCTATTAACTCTCTTTTGAATTAGCAAAAATAAAATACAAATTAGCAAAAAAAAGAAAAAAAAAAAAGCCAGACACGGTGGGTCACACCTGTAATCCCAGCACTTTGGGAGACCGAAGTGGGCGGATCACCTGAGGTCGGGAGTTCGAGACCATCCTGACCAACATGCAGAAACCCCGTCTCTACTAAAGATACAAAATTAGCCAGGTGAAGTGGTGCATGCCTGTAATCCCAGTTACTTAGGAGGCTGAGGCAGGACAATCACTTGAACCCAAGAGGCAGAGGTTGTGAAGTGGGCAGATCACGAGGTCAGGAGATCGAGACCATCCTGGCTAACACAGTGAAACCCCATCTCTACTAAAAATACAAAAAGTAGCCGGGTGTAGCGGCAGGCACCTGTAGTCTATAGTCCCAGCTACTGGGGAGGCTGAGGCAGGAGAATGGTGTGAACCCGGGAGGCGCAGCTTGCAGTGAGCCAAGAGAGCGCCACTGCAG
>NW_012116333.1:3590854-3592641 GCF_000951035.1 Colobus angolensis palliatus
AAGCCATATTGGTTAGGAAGTGTGGGGTGACAGATACCTTGGTTTTTTCATTTTTATTTAGTTCTTTCTAGAGCTACAGATTTTATACTTTGGCCCAGAAAGACTCCTAAAATATAAAGGAAAAAGTAATACAGATTTTAAAGTTGTGCCATTTAATGTCAGAAAACTAAATAACATTCAAATTTTGAACATGTAATGCTACTATTAGTAAAAATAAGTGTAATTAATGTAAAGTTGTGTAAAGATTACTAAACCTTGTATACTTGAAAAGATTGAAACAGTTCAAAGAAGTCATTTGTTTCTCTTTTATTTAAAATGTAGCAAATTTCTAATTTTAAAGACATACATATTAAGAGATGCCTTTACTTTTTTTATTTTTAGTTATTATGGATACATAATAGTTGTGCATATTTATAGGGGACATGTAGTATTTTGATAGAAGCATATAATGTGTGATGATCAAATCAGGGTAATTCAGATATCTGTCACTTCAAACATTCATAATTTCTTTGTGTTGGGAACATTTTAATTTCATTCTTTTAGTTATTCTGAATTATATAATAAATTATAGTCACCCTATTGTGCTGTTGGACACTAGAATTTATTCTATGTAACTGTATTTTTGTACCTGTTAACCTTTCCCTCTTTGTCCCTCCCTCCCTGCTCCCCTTCCCAGCCTCTTAACCATCATTGAGAGAGATGCCTATGTAAATCTTTTTAAGATTTTCAAAAAGAGCACACACATTTGGTAAAGCTCTCTAACTAATGCAGGGTACACACAATGCGCGTTTTCTCTTTCCTTGCTCTGACCACTGGTCTCTCAGGTCCCTGCAGAGCAGTATCCTTCCAGATACATATAAACACACATGCCACCCTTTAAAAACACAAATGGTAGCTTATTCTACACACTCTTCTATGCTTTGCTTTTTTCCTGTAATATATCTTGGAGGTATATAATCAGTAAGTACTGTAGCTCTGCCTCCTTCTTTTTAATGTAATATTCCATTCTATGGATGCACCATAATTTATTTAGCCTAGCTTATGTTGATTGCTCTGCTCTGGGTTGTCAGAGCCTCCTGACTACAGCAAAGGCACACACAGTACGTGGATTTGGGTGTGTACATGTGTGGGTGGATTAGGAGAGTAACACTGGCTTAGATGGCAAAGATTGGCAGCTGAGGGCCTGTTTGCTCCCTGTTCTTCCTGACCCTACAACCAGCTCCTTGCCCCTTGGCACTCTGTGGCATCAGATGTGGTGTGAGGATTTTCCACCTGTTCTTCAAGCTGGTCCAGTGTTGCTGGAGAGCTCTGCTAGCTGCCTCGGTCTGCAGTGGCAGTTGTGCTTTCCTACAAGCCCAACTTCATATATTCTGTGGTTTCGGGTTTTGAATGTTTCCTAGTTTAATCAAAGGTGGGCATTTCTGTTTCCATTTTGTGTTATTTTCAGTTATCCATGGAAAGATAAGAACAGAACTATCTTTAATATTAAAACTAGAAGTTTCCAGGAATCAATTCTAAAATTATTTTGCATCTTTGAAGTGTCTTAAATTTAAAAAATTGGTCTTATCTGCTTATATTTTCTTATAGACTACCATTCATCATAATCTTACCGTTTTTTGACTTAATTCTTAACTGGTAGCTGTTTAAAAAAATTTCTGAGCAATTGAGTTATACAAATTAACATACAAGATAGAGGTGTACACTGCATACTTCCCAGCAAAAACAGATGTGTGTGTGTGTGTGTGTGTGTGTGTGTGTGTGTGAGGAGCTTGAAAGAAGAGGTTGGT
>NW_012116333.1:3594111-3603726 GCF_000951035.1 Colobus angolensis palliatus
AAAAAAATTAGCCAGGCGTGGTGGTGGACGCCTGTAGTCCCAGCTACTTGGGAGGCTGAGGCAGGAGAATGGCGTGAACCCAGAGGGGGAGCTTGCAGTGAGCTGAGATGCGCCACTGCACTCCAGCGTGGGGAAGAGAGTGAGACTCCATCTCAATAAAACAAAACAAAACAAAACTACTGTGGGAAAAAGAATATTATGTGTAGAAAAGTCTACACTTCTTGATACAACTAACTAAAAAAAAGCCTGACACACTAAACAAAACCCAAAAAATGCCTTCCCTAAAAGTGGGTAACTTGAAAAGTAATTTGAGCAAAAATCAAGGAGTTGAATCATAAATAAGTGTATCAACAAAGTGAAAGATGGATTTAATTTTTCCCACAAAAAGTTAAAAGAAATAACAGCAACTTTAGAGGAAGAGGAAAAAATAAGAAAATTATATGCAATTGCAAAATGTGTGAATTGGCCCATTTTACAGAGAGCTGATTGGTCCATTTTACAGAGCTGATTGGACCGTTTTGACAGGGTGCTGACTGGTGTGTGTACAATCCCTGAGCTAGACACAGAGTGCTGATTGGTGCATTTACAATCCTCTAGCTGGACATAAAAGTTTTCCAAGTCCCCACTAGGTTAGCTAGATACAGAGTACCGATTGGTGTATTTACAAACCTTGAGCTAGACACAGACTACTGATTGGTGTATTTACAAACCCTGAGCTAGACACAAAGTGCTGATTCGTGCATTTACAATCCCTTAGCTAGACATAAATGTTCTCCAAGTCCCCACTAGACTCAGGAGCCCAGCTGACTTCACCTAGTGGATCCCGCACAGGGGCTGCAGGTGGACCTGCCTACTGTTGCCGCGCAGTGCGCCCCCACTCCTCAGCCCTTGGGCAGTGGTTGGGGAGGCTTGGGCTGAGCAGAAGCCCACTGGGGGGCGGGGGTAAAGGGGGAGGCTCGGGCATGGCAGGCTGCAGGTCCTGAGCCCTGCCCCGCGGGGAGGCAGCTGAGTCCTGGCGAGCCAGCACTGCTGGGGTACCCAGCGCACCCTCTGCAGCTGCTGGCCCAGGTGCTAAGCCCCTCACTGCCCAGGGCTGGCGGTGCCAGCCAGCCACTCTTGAGTTCAGGGCCTGCCAAGCCCACACCCACCCGAAACTCGCGCTGGCCTGGGAGCAGCTTGTGTAGCCTTGGCCAGCCCAGAGGGGGCTCCCACCATGCCATGGCGGGCTGAAGGGCTCCTCAAGCACTGCCAGAGTGGATGCCGAGGCTGAGGAGGTGCAGAAAGCAAGGGCTGCTAGCACATTGTCACCTCTCAGAAGCATAAAAGGTTAATAGCCAGAATCATTTATCAATTGTATTTCTATAAATCTGCAAGACACAATCTGAAAATGAAATTAGAGAAACAATTTCATTGGGCAACAAGAGCAAAACTTCATCTCAAAAGATAATAATAATAATAATCTACAGTGCCACTTCCCGTCCAAGCTTGACTTCTACCTTTACTTTCTAATATGGTTTGGCCATGTCCCCACCCAAATCTCATCATGAATTGTAATCCCCATAATCCTTATGTGTCGAGGGAGGGGTCTGGGAGGAGGTGATTGGATCATAGGGGCAGTTTTCCTCATGCTGTTCTTGTGATATTCAGTGATCTTTAATGAGATCTTATAGGGTTTCATTTTGTTTGTTTTTTGAGGATGGAGTCTTGCTCTGTTGCCCAGGCTGGAGTGCCATGGCACGATCTTGGCTCACTGCAGCCTCTGCCTCCTGGATTCCAGCGATTTTCCTGCCTTAGCCTCCTGAGTAGCTGGTATTACAGGAATGCACCACCACACCCAGCTAATTTTTGTATTTTTAGTAGAGATGGGATTTCACTACATTAGCTAGGCTGGTCTCGAACTCCTGACCTCAGTTGATCCACCTGCCTTGGCCTCCCAAAGTGCTAGGTTTACAGGTGTGAGCCACTGTGCCCAGCTGAGATCTGATGGTTTTATACATGTTTGACAGTTGCATGTTCACACTCTGTGGCCACCATGTAAGTCGGACCTGGTTCTCTTCTGCCATGATTGTAAGTTTCCTGAGGCCTCCCCCACCATGTGAAACTGTGAGTCAATTAAACCTCTTTCCTTTATAAATTACCCAGCCTCAGGTATTTATATCAGTGTGAAAACAGACTAATATATTTTCTGATAATCATGCCTGAGGAATTGGGGGAATTCAGACTACCTAGGATCAAATTGTGGCCCCACCCTTAGCAGTCATGTGACCTTTGGGAGGTTACTTACCTTCTCCATCTCAACTTATTCTGTAAAATCTGTAAAATGAGATTGTTTCTGAGGGTTAAATGAGCATAGCACAGTGGGAACACTGTCAGGCACACACTACTTGTCAGATGTCGAGTATTCATCTTTATTAAATTAGGACTGTGGTATGGCTCTTGATTTTGTATGACAAAATCATGCTTAGTGCTTTGTTAGTAAAAGAAAGAAAATCTGAAAGTCCCTGCCGTGGAAGGAAGAAATAGCTGGGAGAAAAGGGAGTTGGTAAGTTTCACCATTTTAGAGCTTGGAGGGACAAGTTAGGTTTCTATTTTATGGAGAAGGAGGTGGAGGCAGGATGGGTCCTAAGGTGTCATTCAAGACACACAGGCGTAACTCTTTACTGAGAATAGAGCTAGGGCCCCAGGGATTGCTGTGGTCAAGTTGTAGACAAAAACGACCACTCATTGGAAGACAGGAGAGGAGTGTTTAGTTACAAAAGCAGTCAGTAATTCAGGTGTATCTATATTCAGTCAGCAAATAAACGTTGTTCAACTTGGTTGCTAATGGGACCCACTCTACTGAGGCTCTGTATAGAATTCATAGAGGAAGATGGCTTCAAGTAACGAACTACCCTGTGCTTTTCTTAGGACTAAAAAGCTCAGGAAGCTGGTGATGGATGAAAACCTTAGTCCCACTGGCACTGCATGAGGGGCCGGGAGAGCAGCAGCCTCATAAGCCACAGGGTGGGGCATTCTGAGCTGTTGGGGAGGGGTGGCAACCAGGGTGGGGCATTGTGAGCTGTCAGGGAGGGCATTGTGAAGTGTGGGGTGGGGCATTGTGTGCTATATGCCTAGTCTCCCACCTGGGCCAGTGGGCTTCAGTCTGGAGGTTACTACAGAAGGAGGAGGAGCTCCCTCTGTTCTCTCCTCAGGCAGTTGTGTCTCTCAGCGCTTGTTGGGTTCACAACCTATTAAATAAGCCGGCTGGTCTTCACCCTCCCAGACAAGTCAACTCAGGGGAGGCGGCAGGGTGTGGGCCTTGGCCCGCATCCCCATCTGGGGCCAGGGCCGGGCTGTGAGGTAATCAGGCGAGCAGCGGGCAAGACCATCTCTGCAAGTGCAGCATAGCCTTGGCCTAGGACAGCAGGAGTGCGAGGCCAAAGTTGTGAGCAGAGGCACAGGTGGTGGCAGACAGTAGAGACGCCCCATGGGGAACATACTGACCTGTTGTGTGTGCCCCAAAGACAGCCCTGAGTTTGACCAGCAACAGGGGTCAGTGTGCCCCTCGGAGTCCGAGATCTATGAGGCAGGAGCCGGGGACAGGATGGCTGGAACTGGGGACAGGATGGCTGGAGCTGGGGACAGGATGGCAGGAGCTGGGGACAGGATGGCTGGAGCTGGGGACAGGATGGCAGGAGCTGGGGACAGGATGGCTGGAGCTGGGGACAGGATGGCAGGGGCACCCATGGCTGCTGCTGTGCAGCCTGCTGCAGTGACTGTTGAAGTTGGTGAGGACATCCACGTGCACCATATCCATGACCAGGAGATGTCTGAAGGTAAGGAGGTGACGTGTGCCATCTGCCCTTGTCTTGCCTCTGGTCCCCAAGGTCCCCTGGGAGGCATTGCCCACTTCGAGCTCCTTTCTGCCTGTAGCCTGCTTTCCCGGGGCTGGCCAGGAACAAAAGCTAGCTCTGCCTTGCATTCCCACCCCTTAGTCTTTCCCCACCGAGTCCAGTCAGTTTCTTTTCACCTCCCTTCCCAATCGCCCAGTTCTTGCTCTCTCATCTCATTCTCCCAGGCTGCCATGGAACCATTTATTTCTGGCTATTCTTGTCGAATAAGCAACAGTCGAATAAACAAGTTGATAAATTTTTATAAATGATTACATCTTTTTTTTTCTTTTCTCCCTCTATACATATAGCTTTGGAGTTTAACCCTTCTGCCAATCCAGAGGCAAGCACAATATTCCACGGGAACTCTCAAACAGATGGTGAGACAACATTGTCTGTAGCTCTATTTATTATCCTGTGGGACTTTGTTGAGGCTTCTTTGGACTATTTTCTTCTTTTTCTCAATAAAAACTCATATATCCCAACTTTCCAGCACTCACCTTATTTTTTCTTTGTACCTGTCCAGATGGTACGTAAGTGAAGGAACCAGGTAAGTGCCTAATTGTTTCCTTTGTTAAAGAAGCTAAATCTCAGGACAGTTCATATTCAAATATTTGGGGATTTCTTATTTAAAATCAGAATGGAGGTTGCCATGGGAGAGGTTGTATGGCATTCTTAATGGGCTGCTGTAAGTCACCTTGATAGAAGCTGCTTAGTTTCTTCCAACTGTAATTTGAACAGAGAAGAAAAAAAAAGGAGGGTGCTTAAAATAATTGTGAAAGGTGTGAAACGTCACCGCCAGGACTGCAGAAAAATTGTTGTGTGTTGTAGGGGGGTGGTTTGTCAAAGGAGTTTACCCATGAGCCTCTGATTACTTTAAAATTCTTACTTTAACACAAAATGTGTCTCCAGATTTATTCTGGGGACTTAACAGACTTTATTTACCTCCTTATTCTAAAAGAGAGGTGGGGATTGGTTCATGGTCAAAACTTTCAAAAGACATGAAACGTCAATGTAGACTTTTAATGTGTAATATAAAGATTGCAGGTTAAAATGTCACACCTTCCCTGTAAGAGTGTTTGTTGCTGTGGCTCCTCCTTTGTCCTTTCATCTCCTGACAATAGCATCTTGTTCAAAGATAGGAAAGTCAGAGTTTTGGCTGGGCATGGTGGCTCACGCCTATAATCCCAGCACTTTGGGAGGCTGAGGCAGGCAGATCACCTGAGGTCAGGAGTTCGAGACCAGCCTGGCCAACATGGTGAAACCCCATCTCTACTAAAAAAATACAAAAATTAGCTGGGTGTGGTGGCGCATGCCTGTAGTTCCAGCTATTCGAGAGGCTGAGGCAGGAGAATTGCTTGAACCTGGGAGGCGGAGGTTGCAGTGAGCAGAGATCATGCCAGTGCACTCCAGCCTGGGTGACAGAGCGAGACCCCGTCTGAAAAAGAAGAAAAGGAAGAAAGTTGGAGATTTTTAAGTCTCTACACTGCTGGGAGAGGCGGGGGATGGGAGCCGGTAGAAAAGAGAAAATAGTTGGTTTGCCTCTAAAATTTTGCAAAGAGGTGACTCTAGGTAAAAGTAATTCTGGGTAATAACATGATTCTTGAATAAAAACTAAAATTTTCAAAATAGAAAGCATTGCATCATGAAGATGTTAAATCCAGTCAGCTTATTGGTTTCATTTAAATGCCAGAGATTTCATTGCTGTAGAGGAGATATCTTATAGCTCTTCTATTTAAACTTTGGTTGGGCTCTTAATTTTTTAAGAGGTAGGATAATTAAGACTCATGATGAGTATGACTTTGTAACTTGTAAGTACTATCCTCACTTTTCAAGATATTTAAGGATTGCTTTAGGATAAACAAATATGTGAATTAAAGTACTTAGAAAGCATGTAAGTACTTGTGTAAACTTATAGTCTGTTTGGTGATGTAAGGAAAACCTGATTGATGTTACACACCAGTTAGTAGATGGGTAGTACTGGATGAGAGCCCAAAAATGGCTGTTTATTGTCATTCTTTAGGATTACAACACAGTTAATGTATGTCTCACTTTCCAATACAAATAAGGCCTGTGTATGTTCTCCCTATGTATTGCTAATGAAGAAATGAAGACTTAGAGATATCGCATGTCTGTGGAAGACAGCTACTCAACAGAACTAACATTCTATGTCCTCAGAATGATATGGAAAGTGACAGATGTGCTGAATTTACTTTTTAAAAATTTTTAAAACTCTAGAATACATCTTATATTTTGCCTATAAAATAGACCTGTCTTTTAAAACTTACTGCCATCTCAATTTATTTTATGCAAAGTTGATTTTATACAACTCAAAGCCGACATTTACTTCTCCATTTTTTTTTTTTTTTTAAATAAAGGAGGGTGTCACTATGTTACACATGCTGGCCTCAAATTCCTGACCTGGGTTCAAGTGCTTTTCCCATCTCAGCCTCCTGAGTAGCTGGGACTACAAGCATGTGCCATCTTGCCTGGCTCTCTCTTGTATGTATACATTCATTTCAATGGATAAGAATAAAAGGAGAGGTAGTGAAATAGCCTAAATGCAGCAGTTGAATAAATGAACTGATAAATTTTTATAAATGATTACCTCTTTTTTTCCTTTCTCCCTCTATGCATATAGCTTTGGAGTTTAACCCTTCTGCCAATCCAGAGGCAAGCACAATATTCCACAGGAACTCTCAAACAGATGGTGAGACAGTGTTTTTTTTTCCACCAAGAGAAACAGTGAAAACTCTTGTTTGATCAGGTATATTATAGGAAGTATTTAGAAAAACTCATATTGGTTTAAATTTTTCAACTTTTCACATATTCACTTGTCTTATTTTAATGTGTGATGTACTTTCCTTTAGTTGTTACCGTTTTAGTGAAAATATGTAAACTTTTTGTTTATACATTTTGCCATCTTTTTATCAACACAATTTGTCATGTGATGGAGGAGTCATGGATTTCTCTTATTCATAATTCTTGGTCCCTTTTTCCTTGCTCCAAAGAGGACATTTTAAAGATGAATGATGGAACTTAGGCTTCAGCTTGGTTTTCTTTTAAACAAATTAAAAAACGTAGCTGTTTGTCATCGGGGATTGAATCTGTGATTTGGGCCTCCTCTCACACAGTCCTCTGACCACATTCATTTACCACATCCAAGTTCATGCTACTCAAAACTTTTAAGTTATTAACCCTTTCATTTGATGTAATGTAAATGTAAACATGCCCTACTCCTGCTTATTTTCCTTAAAGATATCGTTAAATCCTCATTTATTTGCTAAAAAGCCATACACAGCCAAGTTTTCCAGTTGACTTAAACAGCAAGAATACAAGTGAGGGTTCTATAATAATATGTGAAGTAACGCAGCACAGTAAAACATGGGAGTTTCTAACCTTTGTTTTTATAGTTTGAGTAGACTTTGCCCATCTTGAGTCAGTTATTTCTGATTAGAATTTGTGTTGACTTGTGTTCATTTTTTACATTACTATAATTATAATTATTTTATAATTTATAACCAAAAGAGGTTTAATCAGCTTACAGATTTTCAGGCTATACAAACATGGCTTCAACATCTGCTTCTGGTGAGGGACTCAGCAAGCTTACAATCATGATACAAGGCAAAGGGGAAGCAGTGAAAGTGAAAGGAGGAGAGAGGGGAAGGGGGAAGGTATCACACTTTTTTTTTTTGAAATGGAGTCTTGCTCTGTTGCCCAGGCTGGAGTGCAATGGTGTGATCTCAGCTCACTACAACCTCCCAGAATCAAGCAATTCTCCTGCCTCAGCCTCCCGAGTAGCTGGGACGATAGGTGGGTGCCACAACATCCGGCTAATTTTTGTATTTTTGGTAGAGACGAGGTTTCACGATGGTGGCCAGACTGGTCTCAAACTCCTGACCTCAGGTGATCAGCCCACTTCAGCCTCCCAAAGTGCTGGGATTACAGACTTGAGCCACCGCACCTGGCTGGTACCACACTCTTTTAAACTACCATAATGAGAATTTGCTTATTACCATGAGGATGGGACCAAGCCATTTGTAAGGAATCCCCTGCCATTACCCAAACATCCTCCCACTAGGCCCTCTCTCCAGCATTAACGGTCACATGTTAATGTGAGATTTGGAGGGGGAACATATCCAAAACATATCAGAATTGTATTTCCCAGTTCCTTCCAGAGCCATGGGCTTCTCTCACCTAGAGAGCATGGAAGCGGTAAAAGAAAAGCTATTCCATGTCCTTCATTCTTCAGCGGTAGGAACTTTTGCCTACAAGGCCCTTACAGGATCAAAGGCAGAGGCAGTGTAGGAAACAAAGCATGGCCCCAGTCCCTCTTGGGGCTTTTATTATTCTGGCTTTTTTTTTTTTTTTTAGAAAAAATGATTTTTGTGCTGCAGATAGCATGTCCAATTAGGTTTGTATACTCACTTTAAAATTAAAATTTAGGTCAGGCTTACACTTGTAATCCCAGCTCTTTGGAAGGCCGAGGTGGGTGGATCACGAGGTTAGGAGATCAAGACCATTCTGGCTAATGTAGTATAACCTCGTCTCTACTAAAAATACAAAAAAAAAAAAAAAAAAAATTAGCTAGGTGTGGTGGCATGTGCCTGTAGTCCCAGCTAGTTGGGAGGCTAAGGCTGGAGAGTTGCTTGAATCTGGGAGGCGGAGGTTGCAGTGAGCTGAGATCCCACCACTGCACTCGAGCCTAGGTGACAGTGAGACTCTGTGTCAAAAAAAAAAGAAAAAGAAAAAATTTAAGATAGATTTCTTTCCAGTTGTGTAAAGACCCTTTTTGGTTTTGTTTTGTTTTGTTTTTAGTGACATATTAGTAGGTAACCACTAAGTGTGGTTCAGGATGCTTACAGGGATTCTGTTGCATCTAGAGATAGGTGCCTGCCTGGTCAGGAAGTAGTTCTTAGAGCTGTTAGCTCTTAGCTTCTGATAATTAAAGTAAGCTATGTGTAAATGCAGAATGAGAGAATACTAATGGATCATGTCTCATATATGCAACAGTTAAACTTTTTTATTAGCTAAGTTTTTCATTTGGCCTAATTTTTTTGCCCTTTTCTTTTGTACATGAGGATTCTTTCATTTGTATGTAATAGAAACAAAAGGTAAACTAGATGAAAAGCTAAGTTTTTAGATTTGACTTTATGAAATGAATCATGCCAGATAATTTAAATTGTAAATTATTGAAAATAATTTTTTAAAATGGAACTTTGTCTCATTTTACATGGGAGTAATCAGTAAGATGTTAACAACCACTTTTGTTTTATGGTATTTGTATCAGAAGTGACCATTTGTTTTTTTTTTTATTCTTAATGATAGAAATAGGAAGAAGCAATTGTACAAACCATATAAACAGTCAAATAGTTAAGAAATTGATAGTTTGACATAAAAGTATGTCTCTCTTGATTTCTTTAAATTGCAATGTGGACCTAGTGGTGGTAGCAGGTACCTCTTTTTGTGGATTTTCTAAATCTCTTCTATTTTCCTAAGTATTAAATCTATTCAGAAAAGTCTTTAGTGTGTCCACCTTTTAAGGATTTCTGACACTTAAGTTAAATTTCAATAGTCTGGTTGTGGTAAAAAGATCTGCCTTATGGCTGGGTGTGGTGGCTCACACCTGTAATCCCAGCACTTTAGGAGGCCAAGGTGGACGGATCATCTGAGGATCAGAGTTCGAGACAACCCTGACCAACATGGTGAAATTCTGTCTCTACTAAAAATAGAAAATTAGCCGGTC
>NW_012116333.1:3612396-3614011 GCF_000951035.1 Colobus angolensis palliatus
ATACATCCAGAGAACACACATCTAAGTTTCTTGTCAGATGGAAGGACAGGTGGACTTGGGACTCTGGTTAGAGATTTTCAACTGACCTTGCTGGTGTTTTACATTTTACTCTACTTTCCAAAGTACCATTTGCCTGTAAGTTCACAATCTGCCTTTAGTTCTGCAAGACAAACTGGCTCGCTTCAGTTCCAGTCACTTTCTGTAGGCATCAAAGTTGTGCTTCCGTGTTATTTACCACTCCTTTATCTACTTTTTATATCACAGCATTTATTAAAAATGATCTCTGTCAACCTTCTCTCTTTTATGTGCAACCTTTATTTTATGACTAATGAGACTTCCGGAGGGAGAGGAAATAAACTTGTGGTCAATTAATTATATTTAATCCAAATTTAGGACCTATGTTTAAATCAAAGTCTAATTTGAGTATAATTAATGATATTAAACCAGAGAATTTTTAAAATTAATGTATCTATAATAAGCATATTACACTTTTCTCCTAAGGCCTTGTTTAATATTTTCAAACTTTATCCACTGCCATATACTTCCCATTACTTCACAATAGAGGTGGAGCTGGTTTCATGAACACCCAAAGTGTTAGAAATATTTAAGTTAATTAAGATTTGTTCATTTTTAGCCTGGTCAACATAGCAAGACCTCATGTCTACACAAGGGTTAGATAACAAATTAGCCAAGCCTGGTGGCATGTGCCTTTCTTTTTACCTACTCAGGAGGCTGAGGCAGAGGATTGCTTGAGCTCAGGAGTTTGAGGCTGCAGTTAACTATAATTGTACCACTGCACTCCAGCGTGGGCAATGAAGGGAGACCCTGTCTCAGAAAAAGGAAAAAAGTTATTAATTCTTCAAAAACATATCTAAAATTTGTCCTGCCCAAAAGGAGAACGAAAAATGTAAACTTTAGTCTTTGTGGTATTTTATTTATGTTTGCTGAGAAAAATGCTGTTCTTTCTTTCTTTCCCTCCCTCCCTCCTTCCTTTTCTTTTTTCTTTTCTTTCTTCCGTTCTTCCTTTTTCTTCCTTTTCTTTCTTTTCTTTTCTCTTTCTTTCTCTTTCTTTCTCTCTCTCTCTCTCTCTTTTTCTTTCTTTCTTTCTCTCTTTCTTCTTTCATTTCTATTATTTCCACAGGTTTTTGGGGGAGCAGGTGGTATTTGGTTACATGACTAAGTTCTTTAGTGATGATTTGTGAGATTTTGGTGCACCCATCACCTAAGCAGTATCCACTGAACCCAATTTGTAGTTTTTATCCCTCACCCTCCTCACAGCCTTTCCCCTGAGTCCCCAAAGTCCATTGTATCATTCTTATGGCTTTGCATCCTCATAGCTTAGTTCCCACGTATGAATGAGAACATACGATGTTTGATTTTCCGTGCCTGAGTTACTTCACTTAGAATAATAGTCTTTACTTCCATCCAGGTTGCTGGGAATGCCATTAATTTATTCCTTATTATAGCTAAGTGGTATCCCTCAAAAAGATATGTGTATGTATATCACAGTTTCTTTATCCACTTATTGATTGATGGGCATTTGGGCTGGTTCCATATTTTTGTAATTATAATTTGTTTGAATTTCTCATAGAGTCTGGATAATAGCCCTTTGTCC
>NW_012116333.1:3618741-3621135 GCF_000951035.1 Colobus angolensis palliatus
AAAGCTCCTAGAACTGATAAATGAATTCAGCAAAGTTTCAGGAGACAAAATTAATGTACACAAATCCGTAGCTCTGTTATACCCCAACAGCGACCAAGCTTAGAATCAAACCAATAACTCAACCCTTTTTATGATAGCTGCAAAAATAAAATAAAATGAAATAAAATACTTAGGAATAGACCTAACCAAGGAGGTGAAAGACCTCTACAAGGAGAACAACTTTAGTATTTTTAATGGGTTAAAATGAGAGGCAGCAGGTACAGCGGAAGAAGTTGGTGGGCATCGGTGTCCAATGGGTACTAGACCTTTGATGGTAAGGCATTTGGTTTTGACTTACTAAATTGCTAGGTACAATTATTTTCTAGTTTTTGTCATTAAACCTTAAAACTACCAAGTAACCCCTTCCATTTCTTATTAAAAGATTGTAAAATTTCATACTCTGATCTATGCTGACTGACGTTAGATTATTTGTTTCTATTTTGTGACTACCCTAAATAATACCTATAAACAGTAAACTGTTAGTAGTGTTTTTGCTGTGACTAAATGTAGTAAGATTTATCTTCCAAATGAAAACTGAATTGTCAAACACTTGTCGAAGTTTTGGATTTACTCAAAATTCTGTGCTCAGCAGCTGGAGGTAAGAAGAGTAAGGGCCCTCCCTTACTCTTATGGAGAGGCATACTTTCTCATGAGGGGAATAGTCTGCAAGAATTCGTATCTTGTAAGCAGTGGTGAATTCGACTAATTAGTGTACAAAAAAAACATTTTGGGTGTGGCTGCTGACAAAGAGATCCAAGAGGGTAGATGGCATCAAGCTTGCTGAAGCAAGGAAAGAGAAAAGCAGTATTCTAGGGAGAGAGCGGGGTAGAGCAGGAAAATGGCTAGGTGCAGGTCAGATGATTTATTGAATGAAATGGATCAAGTTTTGAAATGAATGGAAAATATTCTCTGAGTCTCATTTGAGTCATGTCATGGCAGTCTTATTTAAACATGAAGTGAAAGTTAGATTTTTAAAGTCGTCATCTGTTTTCAGGGTGTGAGAGAATATTTAAGTGATACTCTTTTTATCCTCCACATAAGAAAATAGAACTAGAGAAACCTATGGCTTCCTCGATTGTTGGTGGCCTAGCAGCCCTGGCACACACAGCCTCTGAATCTGAAACACTTGTTTTGTCACAATATCACCTGAAATAATACATTTAGGATGAGTAATTTAGTAAATGCATTAGTCTTGTATTCACTACAATAAAATGCTCTTGTACCAGTATTATTTAATACATTACATTTTATCATAGTAAATAACTCATAGAAATAGAAATTATTGGCTGCTTTATATTGCTGTAGAAAAAAACAATGAAATCTTATTTTAAACTTTTCTCGTGATTTTTAAAGGTAATTCATAAAATCCTTGTTAGGTTTGATGACAGGTACCATATTAAGGGCAGCATTTTATAACCCGTATCTTAAACATCGTCTCTGGAAGTTAAGAGCCTCCAACGGGTTTTCTGTAGAGTGCACATAATACCGCACTCAGGCAGTTCATGGAGTGTAAGAAATATCTTAGTGCTTTGGTATTTGACATTTTAACCAAGAAAAAAATACACTTTGATAAGTTTAACTTACACTTCCTTTCCCCTTCAGGTATCTACTGTGCGTTTCAGTCAACAATACAGCTCATGTTCAACAATATTCCTTGATGATAGCACAGCCAGCCAGCCTTATCTTACAATGACAGTAATATCGTGAGTACAACTATACTGCCGAGGGACAGATTCGTTTATTCTAAAATTATTTCAGCCATTTGGTTGTCCTCCTCCACAATCGGTTTAAGAAATTGGAGTCAACTATATATTGATATCCAGATTCTAAATAGTAAGTATCAATTTCTCTTAATCTTAGATGTCTCAGAAGGAAAAATCAGTTAGCAAAGGAACAATCCCAGAAAAAGTGTGGTTTTTTCATGCCTTTATGCCTTGAGACAATGTTGAACACAGTTAGAAGGATAGGTTCCCTTTATTGAATGCTTTTTGTGAAAACTTAGTTGTTCAATGCATTATAGGCCTAAATCAGTATATACTACTTTCGACATTAGCCTTGGAAGAAGGAACAGCTTTTCCTCTTCTGGCACCACAGTATATCTGCATTTGAATTTCTCCCATTGTGCACGAGCACCTCGTGGGCCACAAAGATGTGCTTTGAGAGCACCCTGAGATGAAGTTTATTTTAAAAGGAACAACCAACACCAGCACCAGCTCCATAGGGGCTGTCCAGTGTACATTATTATCATCTCCTTGGGTCATGAGTGTTGATTTTTAGAACACAGTTTGGAAAATGCTAATTTATTAGAACACAGTTTGGAAAGTAGTAATTTAGAATATTAATGTCTTTAATTTT
>NW_012116333.1:3625200-3626777 GCF_000951035.1 Colobus angolensis palliatus
CTATTTGGTGGGACCTTGGGCAAGTCAGTTTTAAGGTTTGTTTCCCTGATCTGTAAAATGAGTGTTGAATTAAATGTCGTGTAAGGTCATTGGTCCTTTCCAGCATGTAACTTTAAATTCTGCGATTGTGAAATTATTTCAGAGATGAAAACTACTTGAAGCACTATAGACATATCCATCTTACATGCTAATGTTACAGGCTTTTAAAAAAGTGCTAATATTGTGTAGACCTATTACTAAAATTGAGATTTTCCTTCCCTCAGTTGTTCTGAGCCTCATTCTACAAAATTAGCTGGACATGGTTGCACATGGCTGTAATCCCAAATACTCAGGAGGCTGAGGCAGGAGACTTGCTTGAACCCGGGAAGCAGAGGTTGTGGTGAGCTGAGATCGGCACCATTGCACTCCACCCTGGGCAACAAGAGCAAAACTCTATTTCAAAAAAAAAAAAAATTTCCTAGGCATAGTGGCACAAACCTGTAATCCCAGCTACTTGGGAAGCTGAGACATGAGAATCGCTTGAACCTGGGAGGTGGAGGTTGTGGTGAGCCAAGATCGCACCACTGCACTCTAGTCTGAGCAACAGAAGACTCTGGGTCAAAAAATAAATACATAAAATAAATCACACAGGGCAAAAGCTTTCGTGGGTAGAAGAGCATATAACAGGGAAATTTGTTATTATTTATATATTATAATAGTCAACAGAAACACATCTTCTAACAGCATATTGCCTCGTATTTTAGTTCTCATATTTTTGTGAAAAACCAAGAAATGAAAACAAAGTGCCTTTATGGTACTGTTCTGAACTTGAAAATTTGAATTTCAAGGCCGCTAGGAGAGTTTCCTCTGCCCCCCCTTTAAAAAATGTCTTCAGACCTAACAAATGATAATGTCTATTATTATGAATTGTTTTTCCTTCCACAGAGTGACCTTGGAGATACATCATGATATCATGCAAAGGTGAGCGTTTTAGAAACCTGTCTTGTTATTCCAGCTAATTACTTTGCAAGATATCAAGCTCAGTGTTAGGTCACAGCTCTAGACATCATACGCTGTATTGTGCTAAAATACCGAAGCAAATTATTTGTGTTTTCTTTGTTCCTTAGGACTCTTTTAATTCTTGAATGATTGAGAATCTCCAAGAGTATGTGTTTATATTGATTATACTGATATTTACTGTGGTAGAAATATAACATTGAGATTTTTTTCCAAAATCTATTTTTAGTTTAGAGTTCACAGCCTTACCACTGTTGATATTATGAGCTAGACAACGCTTTGTTGTGAGGACTGTCCTGTGCATTGCAGAGAGTTTGGCAGCATTCATGGCCTCTACCAACTAGATGTCAGTAGTAAATCATGACCCAGGTTGTGACAACAGAAAATATTCCTTGAGAACAATATTTTTAACAGAAATTTTTCATTCAAAAAGTAACTTTTCTACAACAAAAAGTTGAGCAAGAAGTGTGTCATGTATTTATACTATTTAAAGTCTCTCATGTTGAGCTTAATAGGAGACAACTGGATTCTCTAGATCTTTCTTTGCAATTTGCTTTGAAGAAGCAATAAGAGGCCAGGTG
>NW_012116333.1:3630367-3636578 GCF_000951035.1 Colobus angolensis palliatus
TAAGTAACTATTCCTCGTCCATTCCATCGACTCCCAGCACCAGCCAGGAGGACCTTCAGGTCAATGTTCCTCCCACTGCCAACACACCCACACCCGTTCGCAAGCAGTCCAAGCACTGGTCCAAGCTGTTTACATCTGAGAAAGGGAGTGACCCAGACAAAGAGAACAAAGCCCCGGAGAGTCATGCTGACAGCATCGGGAGCGGCAGAGCCATCCCCATTAAACAGGGCATGCTCTTAAAGTTAAGTGGGAAATGGCTGAAGAAATGGAAAAAGAAATATGTCACCCTCTGTGACAATGGCATGCTTATTCAAGCTTAGGTGATTATATGAAGAATATTCACAAAAAAGAGATTGACCTTCGAACATCTACCATCAAAGTCCCAGGAAAGAGGCCACCCCTAGCCACACTGGCCTGCATGCCTATCTCTAGCTCTAAAAGCAATGGCCTATTCAAGGACATGAACAGTCTACCTATCTCAGTCAATTCAGACACCAGGCTGAGTGACTCCATATGCTCCAGCCCCAATATCTCCAGCACCACCAGCCCCAAGCTCAACCCGCCCCACTCTCCTCATGCCAACAAAAAGAAACACCGAAGGAAGAAAAGCACCAACAGCTTGAAAGACGATAGCCTGTCCAGCACTGCTGAAGAACAAGAAGAAAACTTTATCATTGTGTCCCTCACTGGCCAAACGTGGCACTTTGAAGCCACGACATATGAGGAACAGGATGCCTGGGTCCAAGCCATCCAGAGCCAGATCCTGGCCAGCCTGCAGTCATGTGAGAGCGACAAAAACTAGTTCCAGCTGATGAGCCAGAGCGAGGCCATGGCCCCGTAGTCCATCTGAAACATGTGTGGGAACTCCCACTGTGTGGACTGTGAGACCCAGAATCCTAACTGGGCCAGTTTGAACTTGGGAGTCCTCATGTGTATTGAATGCTCAGGGATCCACCGTAATCTTGGCACCCACCTTTCCCGAGTCCGATCTCTGGACCTGGATGACTGGCCAGTCGAGCTCATGCAGGTTATGTCATCTATTGGCAATGAGCTAGCCAACAGCATCTGGCAAGAGAGCAGCCAGGGGCAGACGAAACCCTCAGTAGACTCCACAAGGGAAGAGAAGGAATGGTGGATCCGTGCCAAATATGAGCAGAAGCTCTTCCTGGCTCCATTACCCTGCAGGGAGCTGTCCCTGGGCCAGCACCTGCTGCAGGCCACTGCTGATGAGGACCTGTGGACAGCCATCCTGCTGCTGGCACATGGCTCCTGGAAGGAAGTGAACAAGACCTGTGGGGAGAGAGACAGCTGCACAGCGCTCCATCTGGCCTGCTGCAAGGGGAATGTGGTCCTGGTGCACCTCCTGATCTGGTACGGGGTGGACATCATGGCTGGAGACGCCCACGGGAACACAGTGCTGGCCTACGCCTGGCAGCCCTCCAGCCAGGAGTGCATCAACGTACTGCTGCAGTACGGCTGCCCCAATGAGTGCGTGTAGTATCTGTTTAATTTTATTTGACTGCAGTCTCCTTGGTGCAAAAACAAAATGGGAAAAATAAATAAGAATAACTGAGAAATTCAAAAAGAAATCACAAATTCAGCTAATAATAGCATTTTGAATACATTTTATAAAATAAGTAAATACACAAAATGTTGATTTTTCCAACCATAAGAGATATTTTATGTTCTTTTGCTTAGTGTCTGTGTTAGTCTCAGGCCCTCCTGGGCCACATTGCCTGAGGCATATAGGCTTCTGTATTATGTATTTAGATAAGATGTGTCAAAATATATTTGGAAAAAAGTTCATAACTGTGAATTGATTTTTGTACACATGGCACCTCTCTCTTTTTTTTTTTTGAGATGGTGTCTCGCTCTGCCACCCAGGCTGGAGTGCAGTGGCATGATCTTGTCTCACTGCAAGGTCCGCCTCCTGGTTTCACGCCATTCTCCTGCCTCAGCCCCCCAAGTAGCTAGGACTACAGGTGCCTGCCACCATGCCTGGCTAGTTTTTTGTATTTTTAGTAGAGATGGGGTTTTACCGTGTTAGCAAGGATGGTCTTGATCTCCTGACCTCGTGATCCACCCTCCTCGGCCTCCCGAAGTGCTGGGATTACAGGCATGAGCCACTGTGCATGGTTGGATGTTGATTTTTATCAGAAGCCTTTTCTGCATCTATTGAGATAATCATGTGGTTTTTGTCTTTAGTTCTCGTTATGTGACAGATCACATTCATTGATTTGTGTATGTTGAACCAACCTTGCATCCCAGGGATAAAGCCTATTTAACTGTGATGGACAAGCTTTTTGATGTGCTGCTGGATTCAGTTTGCTGAGTTTTGTTGAGAATTTTTGCATTGATGGTCATCAAGGATATTTGCCTGAAGTTTCCTTTTTTTGTTGTGTCTCTGCCAGGTTTTGGTATCGAATGATGCTGGCCTCACAGAATGAATTATGAAGGAGAAGGAGTCCCTCCTCCTCAATTTTTTGGAATAGTTTCAGCAGGAATGGTACTAGCTCTTCTTTGTACTTCTGGTAGAATTCAGCTGTAAATCTGTCTGGTCTTGGGCTTTTTTTTTTTTTTTTTTTTGGTATACTATTTGTTACTGATTCAGTTTCAGAGCTCATTCACTATTGGTCTGTTCAGGGATTCAGTTTTTTCCTGGCTCAGTTTTGGGAGGGTGTATGTGTCCAGGAATTTATCCATTTCTTCTAGATTTTCTTGTGTGTGCATAGAGGTAGTCAAAATATTCTCTGATGGTTATTGTATTTATTTGGAGAAATATTTCTCCTCCATTGTTTCTGATTGTGTTTATATGGATTTTCTTTCTTATTAGTCTAGTTAGCAGTCTTTCTATTTTATTGATTTTTTCCGAAAAACCAACTCCTGGATTCATTGATCTTTTGAATACTTTCGTGTTTTAATCTCCTTCAGTTCAGCTCTGATTTTGTTTATTTATTGTCTTCTGCTGGCTTTGGGGCTGGTTTTCTCTTGGTTCCTTTGTTATTTTAGTTGTGATGTTAGATTGTTACACTGAGATATTTCTAACTTTTTGATGTGGGTATTTAGTGTTGTTAATTTCCATCTTAACACCACCTTGTGTCCCAGATATTCTGGTACGTTGTATCTTTTTTCTCATGAGTTTCAAAGAACTTCTTAATTTTGACTTTAAGTTCATTATTTATCCAAAAATCATTTAGGAACAGGTTATTCGATTTCCATGTAATTATATGATTTTGAGTGAATTTCTTGGTCTTGATTTCTAATTTGATTGCACTATGGGCTGAGAGATTAGTCATTATGATTTCACTTCTTTTGCATTTTCTGAGGAGTATTTCCTGTATTATTCTGTGACTGATTTTGGAGTATGTGCTATGTGGTGATGAAAATGTATATTCTGTTATTTTAGGGAAGAGAGTTCTGTAGATGTCTGTCAAGTTCATTTGATCCAGTGCTGAGTTCAAGTCCTGAATATCATTGTTAATTTTCTGCCCCAGTGATCTATCTAATACTGTCAGTGAAATGTTAAAATCTCCCACCACTATTGTGTGGGAGTCGAAGTCTCTTTGAGGGTCTGTAAGAACTTGCTTTATGAATCTGGGTGCTCCCGTTTTGGATGCATAAATATTAATATTTAGAATCGTTAAGTTTTCTTGTTCAATTGAACACTTTACCATTATGTAATGCTGTTCTTTGTGTTTTTTGATCTTTGTTGGTTTGTAAAGTTTGTTTTGTCTGAAATTTGGATTGCAACCCCTGATTTTTTTCTGTTTTCCATTTGCTTAGTAGATTTTTCTCCATCCCTTTATTTTGATCCTATGGGTGTCATTGCATGTGAGATGAGTCTCTTGAAGACACCATACCAATGAGTCTTAAATCTTTATCCAGATTGCCATGGTGTACCTTTTAATTAGGGCATTTAGCCATTTACATTCAAGGTTAGTATTGATGCATGTGGATTTGATCTTGTCATGATGGTAGCTGGTTATTATGCGGTCTTCTTTGTGTGGCTGTTTTATACTATCATGGGTCTGCATACTTCAGTATGTTCTTGTAGTGGCTGGTATGGTTTTTCACATTTAGTGCTTCCTTCAGGAGCTTTTGTAAGGCAGGTCTTGTTATAACAAATTCTCTCAGCATTTGCTTGTCTGAAAAGGATCTTATTCCTCCTTCACTTATGGACCTTAATTTGGCTGGATATGAAATTCTTGGTTGGAATTTCTTTTTATTAAGAATGTTGAAGATGGACTGCCAATCTCTCCTGGCTTGTAGGGGTTCTACTGAGAGGTCCACTGTTAGCCTGATGGGGTTCCTTTTGTAGGTGACCTGACCTTTATCTCTAGCTGCCTTTAGCATTTTTTTTTTCATTTTGACTTTGGAGGATCTAATGAGTATGCGTTTTGGGGATGATCTTCTTGTGAAATATCTTACCAGTGTTCTCTGCATTTCCTGAATTTGAATGTCAGTCTCTCTAGCTAGGTCAGGGAAGTTCTCATAAATGATATCCTGGAATATATTTCCCAAGTTGCTTATACTCTCTTCATCTCTTTCAGGGACACCAGTGAGTCATAGATCTGGTCTCTTTACATAATCCCATATTTCTCAGAGGTTTTGTTCCTTCCTTTGTCTTTATTTTCTTCATTCTTGTCTGCCTGTCTTCTTTCAGAAAGCCAGTCTTCAACCCCTGAGAAACTTTCTTCAACTTGGTCTATTCTGCTATTAACGAAATTCTTGTAGCGTGTTTTTTAGCTCTATCAAGTTGGTTACAACATTCTTTTCTGTACTGACTATTTTGTCTGTTGGCTCCTGCATTGTTTTATCATTATTCTTAGCTTCCTTAGATTGGCTTTCAACATACTTTTGCATCTTGAAGATCTTCATTCCTATCCATATTCTGAATTCTATTTCTGTAATTTCAGCCATCTCAGCCTGGTTCAGACCCTTTGCTGGAGAAGTGGTGCAGCTGTTTGTAGGAAAGAAGGCACTCTGGTTTTTTTGGGTTGTGAGAGTTCTTGCACTGGTTCTTTTTTATCTTTGCAGGGTTATGTTCCTTCAATCTTTGAAGTTGCTGACCTTTGGATGGATATTTTTCCTCTTATCCTATTTGATGACCTTGAGGGTTTCACTGTTATATAAGGTGGATTCAGTCAACTGGCTTCATTTCTGGAAGATTTTACAGAGCCGACACTCAGCTCCCAGCTCCTGGACTGCATGCTTTAACTCTGGAGGACTTGTGTTGAGCTCCAACTTTGTTCTGTCTCCTCGAGGTTAACAATCCACTGCACTGGGTGAGCCAAGATGCTCTCATTAGACTGCTGGTCACTACACACTAATGGGTGATGTCAGCCAAGGCATTTAGTAGTGCAGAGACAGTGGAATCCATCCTCGTTTGCATGTGCCAGCAGCAGTGGCAGCAGCAGCACAGCTGCAGTAGGGCGCTAGTGGGTGCTGACGTGCCTGCTTCTGTGCCAGCATTTACCACAGAGGCAAAGGGAACACAGCTTGCATGGTGGGGGTCCCTGCTGGTGACTGCATGTGGTTGCAGTGGTAGTGGTGTTGACATGGGAGCAGTGTGCTAGGGAGCATCAGCATTGGGGAGAGTCTGCTGTTCTCTATGCCTAGTTTCACTTGGGGTAGTGCTGGCAAATGGGTGGGGCACTGGCAGGGGCGGGGTTGGGGCTGGTTGGCTATGTGCCTGCCATGGCTCTGACTACAGTGGTGGTCAGATGGGAATGTGGAGCAGACTGCGCTCCTGCTGCAGCAGTTTCAGGGCAGGGTGTACACATACACGCAGGCTGGCAGGACAAGATAAGCAAAACCTGCCCATGCACACATGTGCTGGCAAAGCCATGTGGGATGTTTCTGTGTGCCTGGGGGAAGATGCAGTGTGGAAGGAGTGTGCGGACTGGTGTGTGGCCCTGGGGGCTGGCCCGTGGGAGCTCTTCGCATTTCAGGCATGGTCCACCAGCACCGGAGCTATGATGTAGGCCCCTAGGGCGCTCAAGGCTTCCCTGCAATCAGGTATGGCCAGGCTGGGCCCTGAGAGAAGCCAGCCAACCAAGGAGTGCTCAGGTAGGACCAGCCCTGCCTGATGAGTAAGACTGCTCTGCGAAATTCAGGCCCAACGGTTCCCCTAGGGTGAAAGTCTCCTATGGGAGCAAGTTGAGTCTAGAGGGGTGGCCGTCCCTGGCTGTGCTCCACTACAGCTGCTCCC
>NW_012116333.1:3637438-3639072 GCF_000951035.1 Colobus angolensis palliatus
AGCATGTCATCTGACAATAGAGTTTCACTTCTTCCTTTCCAATTTAGATGCTTTTATATCTTTTTCTTGTCCAATTTTCTTGGCTGGTACTTCCAGTACAATGTTGAGTAGTAGTGGTGAAAGTGAGAATCCTTGTTTTGTTCCTGTGCTTAAGGGGAACGCTTTCCATTTTTCACCAATGAATATGTTAGCTATGGATTTTTTCATAAATGCTCTTCGTTCTTTTTGAGAAGTTCCTTCTATTCCTAGCTGAATGTTTTTATTATGAAAGGGTGTTGAATTTTGTCAACTACTTTCTCTGCATCTATTGAGATGATAATATGTTTTCCCCCTTTGTTTCACTAATGTGGTGCATTACATCGATTAATCTCTTAGGTTGAACTCCGCTTGCATTCCTGGGATTAGTCCCACCTGGTCATGGTGTGTAGTACTTTTAGTGAGCTGCTGGCTTTGGTTTGCTAGTATTTAATTCAGTATTTTTGTGTCTATATTCATAAAGGATACTGGTGTGTAGTTTTCTTTTTCTTTTTTTCTTTGAGATGGAGTTTAGCTCTTGTCGCTTAGGCTGCAGTGCAATGGCATGATCTTGGTTCACTGCAACCTCCGCCTCCCAGGTTCAAGTGATTCTCCTGCCACAGTCTCCCTAGTAGCTGGGATTATAGGCGCCCACCACAACACGTGGCTAATTTTTATATTTTTAGTAGAGACGGTGTTTCACCATGTTGGCCAGGCTGGTCTCGAACTCCTGACCTCGTGATCCGCCCACCTTTGGCTTCCCAAAGTGCTGGGATTATAGGTGTGAGCCACCGTGCCTGGACCCCAAGTTTATAGTTTACTTTGTTTGCAGGCATCTTTGGTTTTGGTATCAGGGTAATACTGGCCTCATTACTCATAGAAGGTATTAGAAGTATTCTCTCATTTTCTATTTTTTGGAACGGTTTGTGAAGGATTAGTGTTAATTCTCCTTTAAGTATTTGTTAGAACTCATCAGTGAGGCCCCAGGGCCTGGACTTTTTGTTTTTTTGTTGTTCGTTTTTATTGTGGTAAAATATACATAACATAAAATTTATAATTTTAATCATTTTTAAGTGTACATTTCAGTACCATTAAGTATGTTCATATTGTTGTACAACCATCACCACTATCCATCTCTAGAACATTTTCATTATTCCATACTGAAACTCTGTACCCACTAAACAGTAACTGCCCATTCTCTGCCCCCAGCCCCTGGTATTCATTGTTCTACTTTCTGTCTGTATGTGTTGGGAGGTTTTTGATTACTGATTAATCTCCATACTTGTGATAGGTCTATTGAGATTTTCTATTTCTTCTTAAGTCATATTTGGTAATTTGTGTGTTTCTAGGAATCTGTACATTTTATCTAGATTTCTAATATGTTGGAATACAATTTTTCATAGTATTGTCTTAAAAATCTTTAAAATTTCTGTAAGGTCGGTAATAATGTCTCCATTTTCTTTCTGAATTTGGTTATTTGCTAATCTTTTTTTTTTCTGAGTCATACTAAACGTTCATCAAATTTGTTGCTTTTTTTTTCCATGAACCAACTTTTTGTTTTGACAATTCTTTTTCCTCTATTCTCTGTTTCATTCTGCTCTAATCTCTAGTGTTTCCTT
>NW_012116333.1:3641299-3642447 GCF_000951035.1 Colobus angolensis palliatus
CCCCCTTTTCTTTTCTTGAGATGTAGTCTTGCTCTGTCGCCCAGGCTGGAGTGCAGTGGTGCCATCTCCGCCTCCCAGGCTCAAGCAATTCTGTCTTCGCCTCAGTCAGCTGGGACTACATGTGCATGCCACTATGCCCAGCTAATTTTTTTTGTATTTTTATTAGAAATGGGGTTTCACCATGTTGGCCAGGCTGATCTCGAACTCCTGACCTCAGGTGGTCCGCCTGCCTTGGCCTCCCAAAGTGCTGGGATTACAGGCGTGAGCCACAGTTCCTGGCCCCAGCTCCACTTTTGCATTCTACTTTTTTTCCCTTTCCTGAAAGTAATATGGGGAGACTTCTGCATTCTTTATAACACAAGTTTACTAGTGATAAACTCCCTTGACTTTTTTGGGAATGTATTAATGTTTCCTCCATTTTTAGAGATTATTTTTTGCCAGATAAAGGATTCTTGGTTGACTTTTTCCTGTCAGTATTTTTAATATATCATCTGTCGGTGGGAGAGAGGGGAAGAAGTATCCTACTGCCTTCTGTACTCCGTGATTTCTGATAAGCAACTGTTAATCTTACTGAAGATCCCTTGTACAGGATGAATCACTTATCTCTTGCTGCTTTTCTGTCTTTAACTTTCTACAATTTGATTATAATGTGTCTCAGTGTGGATCTCTGAGTTTATCCTGCTTTGAATTTGTTGAGCATCTTGAATGTGTAGATTCACAACTCCCATCAAATGTGGGATATTTTTGGTCACTATTTCTTAAAAAAGTCTTTCTAGGCCAGGCACAGTGGCTCATACCTGTAATCTCAGCACTTTGGGAGGCCAAGGTGAGTGAATGCTTGAGCCTGGGAGTTCAAGACTGGCCTGGGCAACATGGCGAGACCCTGTCTCTCCAAAAAAATACAGAAATTAGCTGTGCTTTGTGGTGGTATGTGCTATAGTCCTGGTGCTATATTCTCAGCTACCTGTGAGGCTGACTATATAGCTGGTGCTATAGTCTCAGCTACTTGGGAGGCTGAAGGGGGAGGATTACTTGAGCCTAGGAGGTAGAGACTGCAGTTAGCCATGAGCTGTGAGATCACACCACGGCACTCCAGCCTGGACGACAGAGTGAGACCGTCTCAAAAGAAAAAAAAAAAAAAAAAAAAA
>NW_012116333.1:3642845-3644099 GCF_000951035.1 Colobus angolensis palliatus
ATGGTTTCTTACATACAACCTAAAGCACACTAACCAGAGGAAAAATAAATTATGCTTTCTCAAGATTAAAAAGGAGACTATCAAGAAAATGCAAAGACAACTAATAGATTAAGAGGAATTTGTAAATTATATACATGATAAAGGTCAATTATCTAGAATACATATATATTTCAAAAATTCATTTAGAGATAGGATCTTACTATCTTGTCTAGACTAGTGTTGAACTTCTGGGCTCAAGTGACCCTCCTGCTTCAGCCTTCTGAGTAGCTGAGACCATAGGCCTATACCACCACAACTGGCTGTGGAATACATAAAGAACCCTTACCACTCAATAATGTGGACAAAACCCAATTTAAAAATGAGCAAAGGCTTTAAACAGAATAAAAATGAAACATTTAAGACTGCTGGAAGTGGTTGCCTCTGGGGAGTGGAAAATGGGAGGCAGGTGTCTGGATTGGAGGGGATGAGCTATTCTGAACAATAAACCTTGTATCACTATTTGGCTCTCTGGATCACAGTTCACAACAAGGGATGAATTTGCTCCACAGGGGACATTTGGCAATCTGAATATATTTGTTAATAACTGAGGGGTCTTCCTGACATCTAATTTGTAGAGGCCAGGGATATTACTAAACATCCTACAAGGCAGAGAGAGCCCCATAGCAAAGAATTACATAGCCTAAAATGTCAATAGTGCTGAGGTGAAAAATTGCCTAAAGTATGTTTGAGGCAGGGTGCGGTGGCTTATGCCTATAATACCAACACTTTGGGAGGCTGAGGCAGGTGGATCACTTGAGGTCAGGAGTTCCAGACCAGCCTGGCCAACATGGTGAAACCCCGTCTCTACTAATAATACAAAAATTAGCTGGGCGTGGTGGCACACGCCTGTAATCCCAGCTACACGGGAGGCTGAGGCAGGAGAATTGCTTGAACCTGGAAGGTGGAGGTTGCAGTGAGCCGAGATCGCGCCACTGCACTCCAGCCTGGGTGACAGACTGAGATTTCATCTCAAAATAAATACATAAATGAAGTATGTTTGATAAAAGTACAAACACAACTCAATAAAAGTTATGTTAAAAAATTAAAAAATAATAAAAAAACTTTTGTACAATATCCACAGATGTAGTTTTCTTTCTCTTTTTTTTTTTTGAGATGGAGTTTTGATCATTGCTCAGGCTGGAGTGCAATGGCGCAATCTCAGCTCACTGCAACCTCCACCTCTCGGGTTCAAGCAATTCTCCTGCCTCAGCTTCC
>NW_012116334.1:0-344 GCF_000951035.1 Colobus angolensis palliatus
GGATTACGGACATGCACCACCACACCTGGCTAATTTTTGTATTTTTAGTAGAGATGGGGTTTTACCATGTTGGCCAGGCTGGTCTGGAATGCCTGACCTCATAATCTGCCCTCCTCGGCCTCTTGAAGTGCTGGGATTATAGACGTGAGCCACCACGCCCAGCCCATTTATTTATTTTTGAAACCGGGTCTCACTCTCTCTCCCAGGCTGGAGTGCAGTGGCAAGATCATGGCTCACTGCAGCCTTGACTTCCCAGACTCAATCCTCCCCTCTCAGCCTCTCAAGTAGCTGGGACAACAGACATGCGCCACTATGCTTGGCTAATTTTTATATTTTTTGTACAG
>NW_012116334.1:5854-6459 GCF_000951035.1 Colobus angolensis palliatus
TTTTTTTTTTATTATTGTACTTTAAGTTCTAGGGTACATTTAAGAAATATTTTTAACCATGTGTCATTTTTTCTTTCTTTCTTTTTTTTTTTTTTTAATGAGATGGGGTAGTCCTCTGTTGTCCAGTCTAGAGTACAGAGGCACGATCATAGCTCATGGCAACCTCAAATTCCTGGGCTCAAGCAGTCTTCCTGCCTCAGCCTCTTTAGTTGCTGGTATTACAGGCATGAGCCACCACACCTAGCTGTCATTTTTATTTTACTTTATTATTTAATTTATTTATTTAATTTTTTTATTTAGAAACAGGATCTCAGTCTATCTGTCGCCCAGGCTGGAGTGGAGTGGCATGATCATGGCTCACTGCAGGCTTCACCTCCTGGGCTCAGATGATCCTCCCACCTCAGCCTCCAGAGTAGCTGGAACTGCAGGTAAGAGCCACTTTGCCTGGCTAATTTTTTTACTTTTATTTTTTGTAGAAATGAGGTCTCCCTATGTTGTCCAGGCTGGTCTTCAACTCCTGGGCTCAACTGATCCTTCTGTTTCAGTCTCCAAAGTGCTGGGATTTCAGGCATGAGCCACCATATCCATCCCTAGCTGTCATTTTT
>NW_012116334.1:11339-11819 GCF_000951035.1 Colobus angolensis palliatus
AAAAAAAAAAAAATAGGTAAAAGACTTCACAAAAGGCAACATTGAAAAGTCAGTAAACATGAAAAGTTTCTTAAGCTCATTAGTATGCAAAGAAATGCTAATTAAAACCACAGTGTATATACCTACTACACCCATGAGAATGGCCAAAATTTAAAAGACTAACAGTTGGTCCAAGAGTTGTGGGTTGTTAAGCTGATTAATATTGTCTCCCTCTACAACCATGCTTGACTCGAAAAAATAAAGAAAATAAAAAATAAAAATGCTGGCCGGGCGCGGTGGCTCACGCCTGTAATCCTAGCACTTTGGGAGGCCGAGATGGGTGGAACATGAGGTCAGGAGATCGAGACCATTCTGGCTAACACAGTGAAACCCCATCTCTACTGAAAATACAAAAAAGTAGCTGGGCGTGGTGGCGGTTGCCTGTAGTCCCAGCTACTTGGGAGGCTGAGGCAGGAGAGTGGTGTGAACGCGGGAGGCGGA
>NW_012116335.1:0-1215 GCF_000951035.1 Colobus angolensis palliatus
GGTGCACTTGTGTCTTGCCCAAGTCGCAAGCAAGTCCAGCTCCTTGGCACCCACCAGGCACTCAGTGCGGCCCAGGGGTGTGCTCTGAGCTCAGATCCTGATGTGCTGGACACAACATCCTCAAATCCAACTGAGTGGAGTTTCTCCCATTTCCCAAGAAATCCCAACCCCTCCCATCCCTGCGCCTTTGCAGGAAGCAAGTGCCTCTGGACTGGTCCCTGCTTCGTGGTGCCATGGCCTGTCTGGGCCTGGCAGGTGCACTTGTGTCTTGCCCAAGTCGCAAGCAAGTCCAGCTCCTTGGCACCCACCAGGCACTCAGTGCGGCCCAGGGGTGTGCTCTGAGCTCAGAAAGCCACTGCCCCATCCAGACACATGGCATCCTCAGTAGCTTCTGTTCTGCAAAACATCCAGAATCCTCCAGATCATTGTCCTTTATTTCAAAAACAAACTGAAAAAAATGTTAAAGTCAGTCGTTTACGGTGTAGAAAGAAATGTTTTAAATTATTGAAGAGCTACTTAACGGTTCAAAGCGAAGCCCATAGCAAGTGACGGGTGACTGTGCTGCCCATTGGCCACTGCAAGCTGGGTGTGAGGAGCCTGCCCAGACCCAGGACAGAGCCCAGACCCCAGGGTCCACCCGCCACCATCCACGCCAGGGCTTCTCTGCTGGGCCTGCGGCTTCACCCTCAGGGGAGGCGTCTCTCTCCTGGCAGACCACTCCCATTTTGCTCTGCCCTCTCCTTGTCGCTCTCTCCTGGCTGGCCCCATTAGGGAGCCAAAGTAGACTCTATTGTTCACAGAAATTGAATCATTTTATGTCTTTATTTTTTTTTAAGTCAGCAAATAAAAATGTTCTGTCTCTCTATGACTGGGCAACAGTTTGCACAGTACTGCCTGCTGGAAGCTTCTGAGGGCGCAGCTCACCTGAGAGCGAACTCCCGCCCAGGCCCAGTGGGCTCCCTCGTGGCCCTAGGGCTCAGGATCCCCAGTCTCCATTGCTGGTTCTCGTCTTCATTCATTCCCGCCAGGAGAGCGGTGGAGGAAAACGTCTCCCAGCAAAGGAGATGTCTGTGGCTCCTGGGGGCCTGCTGTGCCATCGCCCATCTCCATGCCTGGCATAGTGGGGGAAGGGAAACCTCTGCCCTCTGAAGTTTCGCTGAAAAATGAACTCACGGCCATGTGCAGTGGCTCATGCCTGTAATCCCAGCACTTTGA
>NW_012116335.1:6275-7318 GCF_000951035.1 Colobus angolensis palliatus
TTCCTCATTGTGTAATGTGGATAATAATCATAAACACAGGAACACCGGTGGTGCCTATTGCATGCTGGACAGTGTTTATTTGTTTAATTTTGTTTGTTTGTTTTGAGACTGGGTCTCCTTCTGTCACCCAGGTTGAAGTGCAGTAGCGCCATCATGACTCACTGCAGCCTCGACTTCCCAGGCTCAAGTGATCCTCCCACCTAAGGCTCCCAAGTAGCTGGGATTACAGGCATGCACCACCATGCCTGGCTAATTTTTTTGAAATTTTCTTGTAAAGATGGGGTCTCCCTGTGTTACTCAGGCTGGTCTCAATCTCCTGGGCTCAAGGGATCCTCCCACTTCAGCTTCCCAAAGTGCTGGGATTACAGGACTGAGCACACCGCACCAGGCCTGGATGGTGTTCTAAATGCTTTGCACCTATGAGTTCACTTTGTCCTCACAAAAATTCCTACGTGATAGATATATTATTGCCCCCATCCCCACCCCCTGAGCTGCAGAACCTGAGGTACAGAGAGGTAAAGTAACTTGTCCAAGGTACACAGCTCACAGATATCAAAGCTAGAATTTGAAACCAAGCAACTCTGGCTCCAAAATCAAAACTGCCCTCTAGATTTCAAATGAAGATTAACTAAGGTTCAACGCCAAATACCTCTCGTTCTGGCCCGTTTTTGTAACAATAAAGTCCTCATGAAACTCAAACCACCTTTTCAATGCTTCTAACCTCCAACCTGACTGTTCATTCCTGGGCGTAGGCTGAACTAACTTTAGGAGACAGTTGATTGTTTAAACAAAGAACAGTAACAGCCTTTTCCCGAAGCAGACCTCCTTCTTACCTGTGGAGTAGATTGCCTTTGTAGGACTAACATTAGCCACAAGATTAGAAATTATGGTTTAGGAGTCATGCAGCTGGAGGCTACAAGATTCTGACCCTCCCTAAACTGCTCCTAAGATCAGTACTTGAGATATTCTGCAGACCCTGAACTTGATGGATCAGCTGGCACCACCCAGATCAATAAACTGGCTCATCCGGTCTTTCGGCCCCC
>NW_012116336.1:0-2254 GCF_000951035.1 Colobus angolensis palliatus
AAAAAAAAAAAAAAAAAAATTGGAGCTGCAACCAATTGGAACAACCACTGTCCTGCAGGTGAATATGTAGAAAAAAACTTTGCTGAGTAAGCTTTCTCCAAATTCTCCTGTTAATACTTAGTGCTTGTGAAGTAATTCTGTAGACAGAGGCCAGTCTGGAAGCTTCAGGAAAGGGCAAAGCAGCCAGACTTCAAGTCATGCTCAGCACCACATCATTAGGACTCAGACACCAGAGGCTTATGCTGCATTTGCTTCAGGAATGTAAAGGCAGAGATGCTCAGGTCCATCTTTGGGAATGTAACGCTGAAGAACATTCACTGTGAGACAAGGGGGATGTTTGACGATTGTGATCTGTCTGAGTGTAATACCTAACAGTTGGAATTCTCTAGATAAAGCTCCCTTCTAGCTAGTACTATGGCATCTGTACTTAAAAGTGCTGAGATTCTTTCTAGTTTCTGTTGAGGGAATTTAACCAAAGGACACGACATTTCTTCATGTCAAGATCTTTTTCTCACAGAGCTATTTAATAAAATTCATAATTTTACCAAAGATAGATTCGGGGGTCAGGGCACTTTTTGCTTTGGGCTTCTTTTTTGATAAGTTTCAATTGGATATATGCTTCAAAGCAGGCATTTGTATCCAACGTAAAAGTGAGAAGATCTGAAAATTTAAAGTTCCAACTGCCTTAAACTCAACAAGCAAATTAAAGAGAGAATTGGGCTGGGCGTGATGGTTCATGCCTGTAATCCCAGCAGTTTGGGAGGCCAAGGCAGGTGGATCACTTGAGCTCAGGAGTTCAAGACCAGCTTGGGCAACATGGTGAAACCCCATCTCAACTAAAAATACAAAAATTAGCCAGGTGTGGTGACACATGCCTGTAATCCCAGAGGAGTGCTTGAGCTGAGAAGGTCGAGACTGCAGTGAGCTGTGAATGCACCACTGCATTCTAGCCTGGGTGACAGAGTGACACTTTGTCTTAAAAAAAAGAAAAAAAGAAAACAGGAATATATTGAATCTATTAGCCTTATTCTATGAGATTCCTGGGTCAGAGACAAGGACTGTAATGCACACAGCAAAAGCAGTAGCCAGAGCTTCATGGTTGTGACAATTCTTCACATCTTATTCTATTGGAATTACACAGCCCCAGCACTAAAACAAGTAAGTGAACAAAATGAACTGAAACTCTTGTCCATTTGCTTTCAGAATATAGATTAACTTAGTCATTATGACACTTCACAATGAAAAAATTAAGCCATATTTTGTCTTTGCTAATAATTGATCATTTTTCATAGATTTGTATTTTGCTTAAATATTGAACTACCTCAATATTTTTCTTTTTTCTTTTCTTTCTCCTTTTTTTTTTTTTTTTTGAGACGGAATCTTGCTCTGTCACCCAGGCTGGAGTGCAGTGGTACAAGCTCGTCTCACTGCAACCTCCACCTCCTGGGTTCAAGCGATTCTCCTGCCTCAGCCTCCCGAGTAGCTGGGATTACAGGTGGGTGCTACCAAACCCGGCTAATTTTTGTATTTTTAGTAGAGATGGGGTTTCACCATGTTGGCCAGGTTGGTCTCGAACTCCTGACCTCAGGTGATGCGCCCGCCTCGGCCTCCCAAAGTGCTGGGATTACAGGCTTGAGCCACCACGCCCAGCCCGGCCTTCCCCCGCCCCCCAGAGATGGAGGCTTGGTCTGTCACCCAGGCTGGAGTGCAGTGGCGCGATCTCGGCTCACTGCAACCTCCACCTCCCGGGTTCAAGAGATTCTCCTGCCTCAGCCTCCCGAGTAGCTGGGACTACAGGCGCCCGCCACCACGCCCGGCTAATTTTTTCTATTTTTTAGTAGAGACAGGGTTTCACCGTGTTAGCCAGGATGGTGTCCATCTCCTGACCTCGTGATCCGCCTGCCTCGGCCTCCCAAAGTGCTGGGATTACAGGCCTGAGCTACTGCACCTGTCCTATTTTCTTTTCTTTCTTCTTCTTCTTTTTTTCTGAGACAGAGGCTTGGTCTGTCACCCAGGCTGGAGTGCAGTGGCGCGATCTCGGCTCACTGCAACCTCCACCTCCCGGGTTCAAGAGATTCTCCTGCCTCAGCCTCTCGAGTAGCTGAGATTACAGGTGTCTGCCACCACACCCGGCTAATTTTTGTATTTTTAGTAGAGGTGGGGTTTCTCCATGTTGGCCAGACTGGTCTCGAACTCCTGACCTCAGGTGCTGCACCCGCCTCCGTCTCCCAAAGTGCTGGGATTACAGGCGTGA
>NW_012116336.1:2304-2606 GCF_000951035.1 Colobus angolensis palliatus
TTTTGAGACGGAGTCTTGCTCCATCGCCAGGCTGGAGTGAAGTGGCGTGATCTCGGCTCACTGCAACTTCCACCTCCCAGGTTCAAGCGATTCCCCTGCCTCAGCCTCCTGAGTAGCTGGGAATACAGGTGTGTGCCACCACGCCCGACTAATTTTTTGTATTTTGGTAGAGACCGGTTTTCACCATGTTGGCCAAGATGGTCTCGATCTGCTGACCTTGTGATCCCCCTGCCTTGGCCTCCCAAAGTGCTGGGATTACAGGCTTGAGCCACCACGCCCAGCCCGGCCTTCCCCCGCCCCCC
>NW_012116336.1:8891-10567 GCF_000951035.1 Colobus angolensis palliatus
GATCAGTATTTTTAAAAAAGTAAATAGGTGTTGCGGAGGTCTTAATGATGGTAATGATGTTTCGAAAATTCTAACATAATTTTAATTAATTGAATGCTTATAAAACCTTTCGTTTTTGTTGCTACTTTAGAACCATCAGCCATGTGCTAAATATTATCTTTACTTGATGTATGAAAAGATAAAGATTTTGTTCAGGACTCCACAGCCTGGTGGCGAGCTGGGTCTAGAATTTCGTGTTCTATTTATCTACTTTAGTTAGTTTCCAGGATTCTTTAACCTGCTTCATATTAATTTATTTTTAAAGACAGGGTCTTGCCTTGTTGCCCAGGCTGATCTTGAACTCCTGGACTCAGGTGGTCTTTCCATCTTGGCCTCGCAAGGTGCTGGGATTACAGGTGTGAGCCAACATGCCTGGCCCAAATTTAATGTTCTTTTTACATTGAGTTCTTACTTCTTAGCATAAATTGATTGAATGTTCTGTTTCAGGAGTGATTTTAATACCATGTGTTGTTTTGCACATTGACATGTTAGATAATTGCAGGCCTCTTTTAAAAGTCTGTAGGAAGCTTTATTCAGTATCAAAAAACAGACACATGGAGAATGTAAATTGACTGAATTATTCTTTATTGGTGTTTTTTTTTTTTTTTTTTTTTAAAATCTTGCTCTGTTTTCCAGGCTGGAGTGCAGTGGTATAATCTTGGCTCACTGCAACGTCTGTCTCCTGGGTTCAAGTGATTCTTGTGCCTCAGACTCTCAAGTAGCTGGGACTACAGGTGCACACCACCACGCCTGGGTAATTTTTGTATTTTTAGTAGAGATGGAGTTTTACCATGTTGGCCAGGCTAGTCTTGAACTCCTGACCTCAAGTGATCCACCATCTCGGCCTCCCAAAGTGCTGGGATTACAGACATGAGCCACTGCGCCTGGCCATCTTTATTCTTTATATGGGACAAGCCTTCTCAACTGTGTTAAAAAAAAAAAAAAGGAATATGTGCATCTGGTTTAAAAAACAAGCCATGGAGGATATACAAAGTTTTTACTTCTAACTCAGTTACACTTCTCAGACCCAGAGGGGTTTCCTGTGTAAACTTCCAGATTTTTTAATTAAATTAAATTAATTAATTAATTAATTAATTTTTTGAGACAGAGTTTTGCTCTTGTCACCTAGACTGGAGTGCAATGGCACGATCTCAGCTCACTGAAGCTTCCGCCTCCTGGATTCAAGCGGTTCTCCTGCCTCAACCTCCCTAGTAGCTGGGATTACAGGCGCCCACCGCCACGCTCCACTAATTTTTGTATTTTTAGTAGAGATGAGAGTTCACCATGTTGGCCAGGATGGTCTTGAACTCCTGACCTCAGGTGATCCACCTGCCTTGGGCTCCCAATGTGCTGGGATTACAGGTGTGAGCCACTGTGCCCGGCCCAAAATATTTTAATGCATATGTTTTGCCTATAGGTCTCTGTGTGTGTATGTGTGTGTGTATAGGTGATATAGATAGCATATTTTACCTCATTTTATTTTTTTTTACTTTTATTTTTTTTTGAGACGGAGTCTCGCTTTGTCGCCCAGACTGGAGTGCGGTGGCCGGATCTCAGCTCACTGCAAGCTCCGCCTCCCAGGTTTATGCCATTCTCCTGCCTCAGCCTCCTGAGTAGCTGGGACTACAGGCGCCTGC
>NW_012116337.1:0-432 GCF_000951035.1 Colobus angolensis palliatus
AGTGAGCTGAGATCCGGCCACTGCACTCCAGCCCAGGTGACAGAGCAAGACTCCGCCTCAAAAAAAAAATAAATAAATAAATAAAGTGAAGAAAGTTGATGGGCTGCATATATTGATTGGTAAAAGTTTGATACCAAAAGTTTCACAGGCAATAGAATATCCTTATTACCCAGAGCAGGTAGAGCAGTGATGAGTGGGGTAGGGTAGAGGCTCTGGGAATGTGCCCCAGGAATATCAGGTGATTATCAGGTGGTCATCTCAGGATTGATAAGTGATCTCAGCTGGTGACAAGTAGGGGAACCCTCCTAACAAATAGAAAACATTTGGAGCTCTTGGACAACGACTTAATAAAATCTCACAAATTTGGCAAGACCATCCAAGCATGGACAGTGAGAGGCAAAATAGTGGAGTTTAACCGATATATGCCTTTCT
>NW_012116337.1:482-1035 GCF_000951035.1 Colobus angolensis palliatus
AGAAAGATAAAAATTCCCTCCTGCTACTTTTTTTTCTCCTTTTCGCATGCCAGACTTTTAGCTAACATCTAAAAACCTATTAGGTGGCAGCCATATAAATTTTACTTTAATTAGAATGCTTTCAAAATTACTAAATGAGTTATTTAAGTATAAAATAAAAACTACTGTATCGACAAAAGAAAATCTAGCTCATATTACAATTAAAGTGAAGAAAGTTGATGGGCTGCATATATTGATTGGTAAAAGTTTGATACCAAAAGTTTCACAGGCAATAGAATATCCTGATTACCCAGAGCAGGTAGAGCAGTGATGAGTGGGGGTAGGGTAGAGGCTCTGGGAATGTGCCCCAGGAATATCAGGTGATTATCTGGTGGTCATCTCAGGATTGATAAGTGATCTCAGCTGGTGACAAGTAGGGGCACCCTCCTAACAAATAGAAAACATTTGGAGCTCTTGGGCAACGACTTAATAAAATCTCACAAATTTGGCAAGACCATCCAAGCATGGACAGTGAGAGGCAAAATAGTGGAGTTTAACCGATATATGCCTTTCT
>NW_012116337.1:6645-6921 GCF_000951035.1 Colobus angolensis palliatus
TCGTGTGTGTATCACTAAGCTCTTATAGCCTTAGGAAATTTTTGAAATTGCATCAAGAAAAATGGAAAATTATAGGCTTGGAGACTTTAATTCAGTTTAACAAATATTTGCTATATCTGCATAATGTTCATAGCAATATATTCCACGATTATATTTTCATCAAAATCTAAAAAAATTTTAAGTTGATTTTTTACAGATTAGATTTTGGTTTAGAAATATTAGATTTAAGGCCGGGCGCGGTGGCTCAACCCTGTAATCCCAGCACTTTGGGAGGCC
>NW_012116338.1:0-1220 GCF_000951035.1 Colobus angolensis palliatus
CGGTGATGGTGCTGCATGCTGGAAGGCAGGACAGCGGGACAGTGACAGCGGGCCTCCTGCGGGGGCCTGTGCTCCCAGCTGCTGAAATGCTGGAGCAGCGTCGCTCTGGGGCTCATGTGAGCCGTGTGTGGCTGCGGCATCCTCCAATCGGCGGCTCCGAAAGCCACCTGAGTGACGTGCTGGAGCTTCTGTGCCCAGAGCCCACTTGGGAGCCGCTCAGAACCCTTACTCTGCAGCATGAGCTTTGCATCCTGTGACAGACAATTCCTAGGCCTCTGAGCACAGATGCCATCTTATAGTCACCTGAGTGAAAGCTAAGTAACGAAGAAGTGATGCCACCTCCAGTCACAACCAAGGTGCTTATGCACAGAACTTGGGGCCATGGCAGCCTGACAGCTGTGAGTGCCACGGTGTGGGCCCTGGGCTCTCCCAGGAGGGGCAGCGTGTTTGCTGGATGTTTAGGATCCTGCATCTCCGCCAAGCAGCCAGGTGTGGGAATCCCGAGCTAGTGCCAGGATGGTCCCCTCACTGCGCAGCCCTTGGATGGATGTGCTCCCGTGGATGACATCACCCTTTCCTCCCTTGGGCAGCGCCGGGCATCCACTGAACATGCCTGGGACCACCTGCCATGGGATCGGTCACGCTCTTACAGAACGCCAGCCATCCACTGCACAGAGGAGATCGGCGCTGACAGGCAAAATAAAGCCACTGGATCTCCCTGCGTCCTCATTCATTGTGCCCCAGTCCTGACCACAAGGTCACTGTCTGAACAATGCTATACAGGAGAGCGGAAGCCAGGAAGTAGCTCAGGTGGAAAATCATGGCAAAGAGGAAACGAGGCTGTCCAGGAAGAACACATCTTTCTCAGCCCACTCACTGGAAACCCACCTTAAGTGCCAAAGAGATCCAAATGGCAAGTGTTTAAAATGGGTGGACACCAGTTTAAGACAACCTGACCACCCATCGTTACCCCCCAAATCTTCCCTGCAATACTCTAAGTACAGCTCATAGAGTCTTAACTGAAGAAGATGATGTGCTTTCCATCTCAGCTTCCAATGCGGACGGCGAGCATTACCTTGCCACACACCGGGCACCCGGAAGGCTCCTTCTTGTAGCGGACCAGGCTCTCCCCGCCGGCCTCCAGGTCCTCTCGCTTCACCCGCCGCACTCCTGAAATTGCCAACCCCACCAGCAAGACAGTGAATACACTCAGAACACGC
>NW_012116338.1:3942-5064 GCF_000951035.1 Colobus angolensis palliatus
AGCTTCCCCTGGGCCTGCACTCTCCAGCATAACCGACTGACAGACAGAATGACCCCCCCTACCAACCAACCCACCATCCGACCAACCAACCACCCAACCAGCGTGGCCGCCCCCTGCCCCCAGGATCCCTGGTGTTGGCCGCTCCCAGACTCCTTCCCCATGTGCGGACATCAGTGTGCCCATATTCCCCCACTTCACCCAAATCCTCCTCAGCACGCACACAATCACACACCACACAAATACAAATCTCCCCAGCACGCACACAATCACACACCACACAAATACAAATCACTCCACACACTACACAATCACACACCACACAAATACAAATACACTCCACACAATCACACCACACAAATACAAATACACTCAACACACACCACACAATCACACACCACACACATGCCCCACACAAATAATCTCACACACACCACACAAACGCCTCACACAAATACACAATCACACACACATGCCCCACACAAATACGCAATCACACACAGCACATACACACCACACACACACACACCCCCACAGAAATACACAACACCACATCTAAACACATATGCATGCCCCCACACATAATTACACACCACGAACACACTTAACACCACACACATGCCCCGCAAATACAGTCACACACACCACACGCCCCACTCACACACACCATACACACACCACACACACACGCCCCACAGAAACACACCACACAATATACCACACACATGCCCCACATACACACACAACACATACACCACACACATGTACCCATACACATATGCCACTCACACCATCACACACTATGCAAATACATACACACCCAACACACATCACACACACGCACATGCCCCACACAAATACACAATCACATACCACATAGTATACTCAACACACCACACAAAAACACATGCCCCACAAATAATCACACATACCACATACAAATACATATTCAACACAAACCACACACACAATACACAACACCACACACACAAATCACACCACACAAATAACACACCACACATGCAAGCCCCACACAAATGCACAATTACACCACATATACATTCAACACACCATACAGATATAATCACACACCACACAGATACACTCAACATACACCACACACAC
>NW_012116338.1:5114-5479 GCF_000951035.1 Colobus angolensis palliatus
ATTACACCACATATACATTCAACACACCATACAGATATAATCACACACCACACAGATACACTCAACATACACCACACACACACCCCACATACACATTCAACACACACCACATACACTATCACACACCACACAAATACTTCCACACTTAATACACACCACAAATACATTCAACACATACCACACATACACCCCAAATACACACACACCACACAAAAGCCCCACATAAATGCACTACACCACATACACATTCAACACACGACACACATATAATCATACCACACAGATACACTCAACATACACCACACACACCCCACATACACACACACTCAACACACACCACACACAAATACACATTCAACACACAC
>NW_012116339.1:0-594 GCF_000951035.1 Colobus angolensis palliatus
TTCACCGTGTTAGCCAGGATGGTCTCGATCTCCTGACCTCGTGATCCGCCCGTCCCGGCCTCCCAAAGTGCTGGGATGACAGGCGTGAGCCACCGCACCCGGCCCAGTGTTTTTATTAAATGATGTAAAGCTAATGCCATGAGCATAGCAGGTGGCCGCCTAGAGCCGCAGATGGAGAGGGTCTTGCCCTATTCTATCCCAGCAGAGACAACCCCTTTCATCTGTGCACTCAAGACAGACAAGGACTCATTTCTTGTGTCTTTAGGATGGGAGGTGGCTCTGCAGTTTGCAGTCAGGTGACTGCTCGTTCCTGGGAAACAGGGAGACAGGACACTTTCTCCCTAATAATCACATTCATTCATTCCTTTAGAGACAGAGTCTCGCTCTCTCACCCAGGCTGGAGTGCAGTGGTGCGATCTCAGCTCACTGCAGCCTTGACCTCCTGGGATCAATGGATCCTCCTTCCTCAGCCTCCCGGGCAGCTGGGATTACAGGTGTACACCACCACACCAGGCTGATTTTTAAAAACTTTTAGTATAAGAGACCGGGCATAGTGGCTCAGGCCTGTCATCCCAGCACTTTGGGAGGCCGAGG
>NW_012116339.1:7294-9151 GCF_000951035.1 Colobus angolensis palliatus
ATCGCCCCATTGCACTCCAGCCTGGGTGACACAGGGAGACTGTCTCAAAAAAAAAAAAAAATATATATATGCATGTGTGTGTGTATATATACACACAGACATACACACAGACATACACACACACACAGCATCTTGCTGGCTCCATGGAGCCCCCACCCCCGGTCAGGGTCCATGTTGTTTCCCCAGGGCTGCCGGCACACGGGAGCCCAGGTAGCAGCCTCAGAACGGCAGAGACACGTGCCTGCCCCGCTGTGCACCTGGGGCCCCCTGTGTGCATGTCTGTTCCTGGCTACAAATGTTCCTTTTTAAACATTTTTAAAATAAAAGAAAAAATTTTTCTGATACTGAGTCTCGCTCTGCCTCCCAGGCTGGAGCGTTGTGGCGCGATGTCAGCTCACTGCAGCCTCCGCCTCTCGGGTTCAAGCGATTCTCCTGCCTCAGCCTCCTGAGTCGCTGGGATGACAGGTGCCCACCACCACGCCTTGCTAGTTTTTGTATTTTTAGTAGAGACGGAGTTCCACCATATCAGCCAGGCTGGTCTCAAACTCCTGACTTCAGCTGATCCACCCGCCTCGGCCTCCCAAAGTGCTGGGATTACAGGCATGAGCCGCCTCTCCTGGCCAGAATTTCATTTTCGGTTTATACTCACATGTTGGGCTGTCCTCCCTCTCTGGTGTCCCCACTTCCCGGCCTTCCTCTCTCCTGGGTGCCCCGCCGTGTCCCCGGCTCTCCTCTCTCCCCCGCGCCCCTTAACTCTGGTCCCTTGCAGGAGCTCCCGACGCTGCGGCAGCTGTGGTCCCGGGGCCAGCAGGTCATCGTCTCCTATGAGGACGAGAGCTCCCTGGGCCGGCACTGCGAGCTGTGGCCAGGAATCCCCTACTGGTGGGGAAACACGGTGAAGACCGAGGCCCTCCTCCGATACCTGGAGACCATGAAGAGCTGCGGCCGCCCAGGTACCAGGGCGCGCCTGGTGGGGGTGGATTCCACACGGCCTCCTGGACGCCCTGCCGGAGGCTGGCTCCACGTAGACTTGCCTTCACTTTGTTTTTTATTTTTTATTTTATTTTTTTTGAGACAGAGTCTCGCTCTGTCACCCAGGCTGGAGCGCAGTGGCCGGATCTCAGCTCACTGCAAGCTCCGCCTCCCGGGTTTACGCCATTTTCCTGCCTCAGCCTCCCGTGTAGCTGGGACTACAGGTGCCCACCACCACACCCGGCTAGTTTTTTGTATTTTTAGTAGAGATGGGGTTTCACCATGTTGGCCAGGCTGGTCTCGAACTCCTGACCTCAGGTGATCCACCTGCCTAGGCCTCCCAAAGTGCTGGGATGACAGGCGTGAGCCACTGCGCCTGGCCGCCAGTATTTCTTTAGATTGTTTCTAGGGACAGGGTCTTGCTCTGTCACCCAGGCTGGAGTGCAGTGATGCAGTCACAGCTCACTCAGCCTCACCCTCCGGGGCTCAAGTGATCCTCTCACCTCAGCCTCCCGAGTAGCTGGGACTCCAGGGGCACACCCCCACGCCCGGCTAATTTTTGTAGTTTTGGTAGATACGGGATTTCGCCATGTTGCACAGTCTGGTCTGAAATTCCTGGGCTCCAGTGATCCTCCCACCTTAGCTTCCAGAGTCGCTGGGATCACAGGCATGCACCACCATGCCCAGCTAATGTTATTTTTTTTGTAGAGACATGGTCTGGCTATGTTGTCCAGGGTTAGGTCTCAAACTCCTAGGCTCACGTGACCCTCCAACCTCAACCTTAGACATAGCTAGGACCTCAGGTGTCAGCCACCACACCCAGCTTTTTTTTTTTTTTTTTGGATGAAATGTGATCTTGCTCTGTTTCTCATGCAGGATTGCAAA
>NW_012116339.1:14921-15780 GCF_000951035.1 Colobus angolensis palliatus
AGAGTGAGGCTGTCTCAAAACAAAACACACCAGGCGTTTTGTTTTCCTGTTGGAGACGGCGAATGTACGTGTAACAGCTGGACAGCCTGGCCACACGCAGGTGAAATTCTCTCTGCATCTCAGCGGATGGTCTGTGACACACGTCCTGGTCTGGTTTGAAGTTTCTTCTTTAATAAAACTGTTTTCTTTCCCTTCTACTTTTGTGGGACGGTTCTCTCTGCTGCCGGGAAACCTGATTTTCAGTCATTGCCCCGACGCCACCATGGGACATGAGACCGTGTGTGAACACAGCTGGGCGGAGGAGCCATTCGGTGCCCCACCAGGGCCACGGCTCATGGCAGGTGCAGGAGGAACTGGAAACGCTGCTTAAGGAAGTCAAAACAAAGGTTTAATGTCCTGCTGTGGAAACGTTCCGAGGGGAGCCAGTTCACGGCAGGCACCGAGGGCCCGCTGGAATCGTGTGGAGTGGACGCTCGGGAGAGACCTGCTTTGGGGCAGCCGTGGCCGTGACACCAGCCTGTGTGTTCATCCCAGCAAATGGCTGGCAACAAGGCGGGCCCAGAGCCAGACAGGGGGCACCTGGTGGCACCCGACACACAGCAGCAACGCCACAGCTCCCCAGGCCTCCACGGGGGTCCGTTCATCCTGGAAAGAGCTTCCGGAATTTGCCGTAGGCCGAGTCGCTGATGATGACCGTCACGTCGGCCGCCCCGTCCTCAGGGATCACGTCCACGTCCTGAACCGTGGCCTCCTTATACAGCCAGCTGCGGAGAGACACGCGTTGTACGGAAACAAGCAGAACCCGTCGGTATTTTAGTTTCACAGTAAATAATGACACTAAAAAGAGCTTAGCCCAAAC
>NW_012116340.1:0-780 GCF_000951035.1 Colobus angolensis palliatus
AAAAAAAAAAAAAAAAAAAATTGTGACTCATTTCCTCAAATTCATTTCTTTTCATTAGAGCCAGGTCTGTCAGAGGAATTGGGATGAAACAAACCAAAAATTCATGTCTACTAGGAAGTATCAATTTGGCCTCAAGTCAAAATGGTGGATGGCATCACCTTAGACTATGTAACTGTTAGAAAGACTCTAAGAGACTAAGAATTCTGTTTTTTACACATTGGGTTTTTGCTTTGAGATTAGTTGTTTCGTTTTTGTTTGTTTTTTGAGACGGAGCCTCGCTCTGTTGCCAGACTGGAGTGAAGTGGTTTGATCTCGACTCACTGCAACCTCTGCCTCCCAGGTTCATGCCATTCTGCCTCAGCCTTCCGAGTAGCTGGCACTGCAGGTGCCTGTCAGCACGCCTGGCTAATTTTTGTGTTTTTAATAGAGACGGGGTTTCACCATGTTGGCCAGGATAGTCTCCTTCTCCTGACCTCATGATCCCCCCGCCTCGGCCTCCCAAAGTGCCTGGATTACAGGCGTGAGCCACTCCGCCTGGCTGGCTTTTGTTTTGCATATGCTCTGTTTTCTTTTTCTTTCTTTTTTTTTTTTTTTGAGATGGAGTCTCACTCTGTTGCCCTGGCTAGAGTGCAATGGCATGATCTCGGCTCACTGCAACCTCCATCTCCCGGGTTCAAGTGATTCTCCTGCCTCAGCCTCCCAAAGTGCTGGGATTACAGGTGTGAGCCACCGCGCCTGGCTGTTCTTAGTTATTGTTGAACTCAGAACCCACATTATTGT
>NW_012116340.1:5834-6577 GCF_000951035.1 Colobus angolensis palliatus
TGAACCTGGGAGGCAGAGCTTGCAGTGAGCCGAAATCGCGACACTCTACTCCAGCCTGAGTGACAGAGTGGGACTCCATCTCAAAAAGAAAAAAAAGAAAGAATTAAAACAACAAGAACATACAGGCTGATCGAAACTTTGGTCTGTGAGCATTTGACAGTAGCATGGTCAGTAGAGGAAAGTTTATCCAGTGTGCATAGAAAGCTTTTCCCTTTTATTTAGTCTCATTACACACTAGTCAAGTTACACTCTCATTTGTTTTGTTTTAATAGAAGTCTGTTTAGTACCTGTCAATCTGTGTAGAACTGATCGCTTTCACCTACACTTTATCATCATAAAATTGGTTTTTCCTTTTTATATATGTATCCATTTATTTATTTATTTAAGACAGGGTCCTGCTATGTTGCCCAGGTTGGCCTGTACACCTGGGCTCAAGTGATGTTCCTGCCTCAGCCTCTCTAGTAGCTAGGATTATAGGCACACACCACAGCGTCCAGCTTTTCTTCCTTTTAAACATAAAGATTAACCAAATGTGTTACAGGCTTGCAATTTATGAAAACATTTCCTAGTTCTCTTGCTATTGAGTAGTAATCTTGTCTGTAAGAACAATCCTGTTTATGAAAATATTAATAATTCATTTTAATTGTCACTGGAGAATATTATGTGTTTATTTCTGATGACTAGTAAGGATGGAATTTCTCAATCTTTATGCAGTTTTTCCTCTTTTCATAGAAAGAACTCAA
>NW_012116340.1:6627-8040 GCF_000951035.1 Colobus angolensis palliatus
GGGGTTTCACCGTGTTAGCCAGGATGGTCTCGATCTCTTGACCTAGTGATCCACCTGCCTCAGCCTCCCAAAGTGCTGGGATTACAGGCTTGAGCCACCCTGCCCGTCGAGGAATATATTTTTATGTCACCCAGAATATACTTTGGGGAAACTGTAGCAAGTTATCCTTTAAATGATGACACTGTTTATTTAAATATCTTCCTAAGGTCCAGAAGAATTACTATAGTTATCTTCAGAACCATATCTAAAGACTTGATTTAATGTTGGAAGCATACAATTAATGGATGAGAAATGAACATATGTACTACTTTGATCCTATTCTGAGTTCTCTAGTGTATATCTTTTTGCATAAACAAAATTTTATTTGGACTCTTCAAAATTTTTAACTATTAGGATATGAATCAGATAATCCATATAAACGTTTCATATAGAATTAGATTATTGACAGATATAAACACATTATTGAAGTATTGCTTCTTACCTAAGTACATTTTGGAGAACTATAATTTGTATTACTTGGCTATGGCGTTTATAGTAATTTTAAAAAGTTAACTCACTGTCTTACCAGTGAGTTACAGAATTTCATGCTACCTTTCCCCCACTCGTTGAAACTCAGAAGATATTTGTGGTTTTGAGTTTAGTAGTTGAAAGCTATAGAATTTATATGCCCAGACATTTTGAGGGCCAGCAGTATCACATTGTAAAATTATTTTGGTACACTATGATCTAGTATTTTATATGATGAAATGTTTCAATGTTGACAAAGTGGGTTTCATCATGCTGGAGCTTTTTGCATTTTCAAAAAGTGTAAAAATTATTTATTTTAGTTTTTTTCCAAGTAAGCTTAGGATTTTTGAAATTTTGCATTTCTTAATGTGTAGATGTTTCAGTTTCTCCTAATTGAAATTTTTAAATTTCTAAAATTTAGTTGTTTCATCCCTTTTCCAACAATTTATCTAAAAGCTTTCAGAATTTCATAATAATGTTGTTTTATCTTGTTTTTGCATTTTGTTTGGTAGCTATTTTGTTATCTTTTGCAAGGAAGGAGGAGGATTTGCTTCAGTTGTAAGTATATACATTTTCCCCTTCCCCTTGGGCCCAAATGTTTTATCCTTTGTCCTGTAAAGTGTCTGATGTGAGGTTTACCCTTGCTAGGTAAAAAAGGCATTTTTGTAAATCTCCATAACCTTTTGAAGGCATAAAAACTGCCATTTTGTAGCCCTGCTAAAGAATTTTGACATCTAATTGGTCTAAATGAACTAAATGTGTACATTGGTTATTATAATTTGATAACTTGTAAAAAAAAAAATTTAATACAACAGTCCAGCTTTTCAAACCAGAAATATTAACAGATGAATAAGAATCATCAAATAACTGGAATCAAGTAAAAATTAGACATAAAACAACGTAACT
>NW_012116341.1:0-694 GCF_000951035.1 Colobus angolensis palliatus
GGAGTCTCGCTCTGTCACCCAGACTGGAGTACAGTGGCATGTTCTTGGCTCACTGCAACCTCCACCTCCCAGCTTCAAACGATTCTCCTGCCTCAGCCTCCAAAGTAGCTAGGATTACAGGCGCCCACCACCGCGCCCAGCTAATTTTTGTATTTTTGGTAGACGCAGTCTTGTCCTGTCACCCAGGCTAGAGTGCAGTGGAGTGATCTCAGCTCACTGCAACCTCCACCTCCCAGCTTCAAACGATTCTCCTGCCTCAGCCTCCTAAGTAGCTAGGATTACAGGTGTGGGCCACCGCGCCTGGCTAATTTTTGTATTTTTAGTAGAGACAGGGTTTCACCATGTTGGTCAGGCTGGTCTCGATTTCCTGACCTCGTGATCTGCCCGTCTTGGCCTCCCAAAGTGCTGGAATTACAGGCATGAGCCACCGCACCCAGCCCACTAACTCTTTTAACTAAACTTTATTGAGCATCTAGTTAGTGTGACACATTAAACATATGTACGAAGATAAATATGAAACATTCTTTATCCTCCAGCGGCTCCTGATTTAGTGTGAGGACAACATGTGAACAAATAAGTGCAATTAAGCTTTGTATGTGTAGTTACATTTTAAAATGGGACCCTTTCTGTCTCAGTTTGGCTGAGGCTCCAAGAAAGTAAAATGCCAACTATTCTCATTTTTTTTTTTTTTTTT
>NW_012116341.1:6089-6933 GCF_000951035.1 Colobus angolensis palliatus
TCTTAGTCTGTCACCCATAGTTGGGTGACAGGGTCTTAGTCTGTCAAGTTTGCTGATCATAGTTCATTGCAAACTTGAACTCCTGGGCTCATGTGATCCTGTCACCTCAGCCTCTCGGGTAGCTGGAACTACAGGTGCATACAACTACACCTGGCTAATTTTCTTCCCTTCTTTCCTTCCTTCCTTTCTTCCTTCCTTCCTGCCTTCGTTCCTCCCTCCCTCCCTCCTTCCCTTCCTCCCTTCCTCCCTTCCTTTCTTCTTCTTTTTTTTTTTTTTTTTTGAGACAGGGTCTTGCTATGTTGCTCAAGCTGGTAACTCCTGACCCTAAGCAATTCTCCTGCATTAGCAGGAGGAAAAAAAAAAAAGTGTCAGGATTACAGGTGTGAGCCACTTTGCCTGGCTTCCAATGACCTTTAAAGAAGTAGTGCTATGTTCGCTGACCTAGTCTTACTACAACATATCTTTATTGATCAGTTTTTCAGCTTCTGATTAATGCTCAAGATGTATCCTGAGGCCAGGCATGGTGGCTCTTGCCTGTAATCCCAGCATTTTGGGAGACCAAGGCAGGAGGATAACTTGAGTCCAGGAGTTCAAGACCAACCTGGGCAACAAAGTAAGACCTTGTCTCTACAAAAAAAATAAACAAAATTATCTGGGCATGGGGGTACTTGCCTTTAGTCCCAGCTACTTGGGAGGCTGAGGTGGGACGATCACTTGGGCCCAGGAGGTCAAGGTGAAGTGATTGTGCCACTGCACTCTAGCCTGGGCAACAGAGAAAGACCCTGTCTAAAAAATAAAAAAATAAAAAATAAATATATATATATATACACACACATATCTTGAG
>NW_012116342.1:0-945 GCF_000951035.1 Colobus angolensis palliatus
TCACTACTAAAAATACAAAAATTAGCTGGGCATGGTGGCATGTGCCTATAATCCCAGCTACTTGGGAGCCTGAGGCAGGAGAATCACTTGAACCCAGGAGGCAGAGGTTGCAGTGAGCCGAGATCATGCCACTGCACTCCAGCCTAGGTGACAGAGTGAGACCCTGTCTCAAAAAAAAAAAAAAAGAAAAGAAGAAAGAAAGAAAGAAAGAAAGAAAGAAAGAAAGAAAGAAAGAAAGAAAGAAAGAAAGAAAGAAAGAAAGAAAAGAAAAGAAAGAAGACACAAATTTCTAATATCAGAAATAAAAGAGGGGCTATCACTACAGACCCCATGCACATCAAAAGGAGAATAAAGGAACATTATGAACAACTCTATCCCCACAAGTTTGATAACCTAGATAAAGGGGCCGATTCTTTGAAAGATAAAATCTACCAAAATTCATACAAGAAGAAACACAATCTGAATAGGCCTTTTTATTAATAGGCCTATTTACTAAAGAAATTGAATCAATAAATAGTAACCTTCAAAACAGAATTCATCAGCTCAGATGGTTTCACCAGTGAATTCTACCAAATGTTTAAGGAATAAATTATACAGTCTCTCTACAAACTCTTCCAAAAAATTGAAGCAGAGGAAATACTTCTTAACTCATTCCATGAGACTAGCATTGCCTTAATACTGCTCCCTCATGAACATAGATGCAAAAATTCTCAACAAAATATTAGCAACTTGAATTCAAATTCAATGTATAAAAAAGAATTATATGCCATGACCAAGTGGGATTTATCCCAGGTATGAAGGCTGGTTCAACATTAGAAAATCAATTAATTCAATCTATCACATCAAAGAGCCATAGAAGAAAAATCACAGTATCCTATCAATAGATACAGAAAAATCATTTGACAAAATCCAACACCCATCATGATTTTTTTTTTTTTTTTTTTT
>NW_012116342.1:6174-7093 GCF_000951035.1 Colobus angolensis palliatus
AAAAAAATTAGCTGGGTGTGGTGGCAGGCACTTATAATCCCAGCTACTCAGGAGGCTGAGGGAAGAGAATCGCTTGAACCTGGGAGGTGGAGGCTGCAGTGAGCCAAGATCGTACCACTGCACTCCAGCCTGGGCGACAGTGCGAGACTCTGTCTCAAAAAAACAAAAACAACAAAAAAAGAATGGACAACAAAGGGATCAGAGAGCAAAGTCACGGATTGGCCCAAGGCAGGCTGGAGTTGATTGGCTGTCCCCTGAAGGAGGCAACCACTCTGGTCCAGGCCTACATGTCAGAACACAAAACCCTGTGTCTGCCAGGGCTCTCATCCTGCTCCGGCTGGCTCACAGACTCACTAGTCTGCTCCAGAGTCTTGACTTGGGCCCTGCTTCTCCCAGTTTTGTGGGCAGATTTCCTGAAGCTAATGAGAGACCTTGTGGGCCCTCATCTGCTCCACTCTAATTATATCAATGCTTGCAGATGGGGGAGGATAGTGGGTTCTTCTAGTCTTTCCTAAAGCAATATCAGTGCCTGTGGGCTACAGTGGACTGTAGAGAATGTATTGTTTGTTAAACTTCATGTTTATCTAAGGCCTGCCTTTCAGCCTAGGCCCAGTCCCTACAGGTGAAATTTCTTGACCTCAGGATTTCCTTTAAGAACATAAGACTGGGCTGGGTGCAGTGGCTCACGCCTGTAATCCCAGCACTGTGGGAGGCCGAGGCAGGCAGATCACAAGATCAGGAATTCAAGACCAGCTTAACCAATATGGTGAAACCCTGTCTCTACTAAAAACACAAAAAATTAGCCAGGCATGGTGCCGCACGCCTGTAATCCCAGCTACTCAGGAGGCTGAGGCAGGAGAATTGCTTGAACCTGGGAGGCAGAGGTTGCAGTGAGCCAAGATTGTGTCACTGCACTCCA
>NW_012116342.1:9943-10604 GCF_000951035.1 Colobus angolensis palliatus
ACACTTCACTACACTTCAGCCTGGGCAACAGAACGAGACTCTGTCTGTAAAAAAAAAAAAAAGAAAAGAAAAAAGAAAAGAAAAAGAAAGACAGGCAGAAAAATCTGAATTTGTGATCAAAGCTAAAAAATGAATGTGTCTTTTTGTTCAACCTTTCAGCGCTGTAATATACAGGAGTTTTTATTGTAGAATCCATGGATAGATCTCAGAGAATCCCAACTCTCCTAAAGTTTTAGTGTCCTTGTGTCAATGCACATATTTCTGGTAAGACAGTCTAGAGTTTTTATCAGATTCTTAATCAGGGGAGGGGAGGTCTCTGTCCTCCAAGGGCTGAGAACATTGGAGTATGAATACCAATGGCTGAAGGCTCTGTTGAGTCATTTAGCTTTACTCTTAAAACTTGGAGCCTATGTTTCTTCATCTGTAAAGCAAGAATAATAATATCTACCTTCATGGTTGCAAAAATTAAATTATATATTATCATTATAAATAATAATATGCACAAACCATACTATATGAAACTCAAATTAAAATGTGCAAAGACTATAAAATGTCATAAAACAAATGCGAGTTATGACTATGAAATCCGTGTTTTAATATTTTCCCAGTAGCCAGGCGTGGTGGTTCATGCTTGTAATCCCAGCACTTTGGAAGGCCGAGG
>NW_012116343.1:0-1716 GCF_000951035.1 Colobus angolensis palliatus
CGCCCCTTCCCCAGGCCCGGCGCGCCAGCCTGGCGCAGAGGTCAAAGGCGACTGGGAGATCACTTCCGGGAGGCACGCGGGGCACGCCGGGAGTTGTAGTCCACGCAGGGGAGGACGCGCATGCCTGAGGGTGCCGGGCCCGGAGCGCGCACACCTGGGCGCCAGCAGCCCCTGGCGCCGAAAGCTGACTGACAGGGTACTGCTGCGTCCCAGCCTCCAGCCGCCTGCAAGGTCTCAGACGAAGGTGGCCGGGAAGGTGCCCGTTCCTCACCCCGAGACTGGGGCTGCGCCTCTGCCCGAGTGCTTGCGTCTGCCTCACGCTGCCTCTGCCCGCGTCCCGGGCCCTCCCCCGGTCGCAGCCGGGCCTTGGCCCCCTCCAGCCCAAGCTCCTCTTGGCCATCGGGGCCTCCGGACTGTCCGGAAGCCTCCCACCCCACCCGCTGCTGGAGCCGTCGGGGCGCCCCGGAACGTGGCGGGGACTGTCACCTGATGACTTTAGGCTCGTGCCTACAGCGCGCCAGGGAGGCAGAGGCCCGTGTGCTTCCACCCCTGCCCCCGTGCCTGGCACAGAGAACGTGACAGGCAAATTCTGATCCATTCAAATTGTGGATTTCCCCAAGACAGAAAGACTGTTTGCAAGTCCAGTTCCTAATGCAGCTGAGCACTCCCTAAATATTTGATGATGCTGAGATATGATGCCAGTGGAACTAGAGTAACCTGCAGGCATGAAAAATCTTGGCTTCTGTCACTTGGCAGCTATTCATCCATCCCAGAAGGGGCTATAGGCAGCTCCTGGTGATCAGTGGGAGGGGACTTGGGCTCCCGGAGCCCTGTGGACATGGACAGCAGGAAGCTCCCTGAAGGGGCACTGAGTAAGCTTGTCTTGCCAGGAAAAGCAGTCCCCTGCACAGGGAAAAACCGTGTGTGGTTAGGAGCCAGCTGACCTTGGGCAGTGACATGATCACTCATGTTTTCCACTTCCAGTGTAGGAGAAGTACCGTGGTGAGACTTCCTGTCCTAAAGCACACGCAGGGCTTGGCGAGGGCCTGCCCCAGAAGCAGTGCCTGTTCTGTGTTTTCTTAGATTCCGTATTTGTCTATTTGGCATCCGTTCACCATCCGGCCGGTTCTATTAACTACATTTTCTTATTTTCTGTATCCTTGCTGCTCTGGCATTTGGACTCAGGGTTAGCCAATTCTTAGAGATAGCAAAGGCCAGGCTGGGTGCGGTGGCTCACACCTGTAATCGCAGCACTTTGGGAGGCCGAGGTGGGCGGGTCACAACATCAGGAGATCCAGACCATCCTGGCTAATACAGTGAAACCCCATCTCTACTAAATATGCAAAAACTTAGCCGGGCAAGGTGGCAGGCAGCTGTAATCCCAGCTACTCGGGAGGCTGAGGGAGGAGAATCACTTGAACCCAGGAGGCAGAGTTTGCAGTGAGCCGAGATGGTGCCACTGCACTCCAGTCTGGGCCATAGAGCAAGACTCCATCTCAAAAAAAAAGAGAGATAGCTAAGGCACGGGTCAGAGCGTGCCTTTCATATACAAAACAGACAACCCGGGCGGGCGCGGTGGCTCACACCTGTAATCCCAGCACTTTGGGAGGCCGAGGTGTGCTGATCACGAGGTCAGGAGATTGACACCATCCTGGCTAACATGGTGAAACCCCATCTCTACTAAAAATACAAAAAATTAGCCGGGCGTGGTGGCGG
>NW_012116343.1:3676-4342 GCF_000951035.1 Colobus angolensis palliatus
GCAGAGTGAGACTTTCTTTGAAAAAAAAAAAAAGAAGAAAAAACCCTGAGTAGATGGAAGGAATTCCTGGTGTGTTGGAGGGTTTGTTTGACCTTTGTGGACATGTGCAGAGGCTTGGCCCTGCACAAGACACACTAGGGGTCACGGAGATGGAGACAACAGGACCAAGGAGTCTCCCAGGGCTGCTCCTGCCTCCCAGCCTGCACTCGCCTCCTCAGGCCCACCAAGCCCCAGCCAGGACGCCTGCCTGTCTGCAGGGACCCTCCCATCCCAACCCTGTCACTGACTCTTCCCCACACCAGTTCCCCAGTGAAGCTCCCAGCCATCCCCTGGATGAGCCAGGCCAACTTCTCCATTCCCAGTGGCCCCGGCTTCTCCCCTGGGAAGCCACTAACACAGAGGCAGTACAGCAGACGGTTCTGCAGTCGCCTGCTTGACAGCTGCCGTGAGCCTCAAAGTGCCAAGACGGCAGGGCTGTGGCTGCCCACATAGCGAAGTATCTGCCTTGCACAAGAAATGTGGTGTTAGTGGGCACAGTGGCTCATGCCTGTGATCCCAGCACTTTGGGAGGCCGGGGCGGAAGAATCACTTGGGCTCAGGAGTTCGAGATCAGCCTGGGAAATATAGCAAGACTCTGTCTCTATAAAAAATGTTAAAATTAGGCCG
>NW_012116343.1:9684-10265 GCF_000951035.1 Colobus angolensis palliatus
CTAATTTTTGTACTTTTAGTAGAGACAGGGTTTTGCCATGTTGGTCAGGCTGGTCTCAAACTCCTGACCTCAGGTGATCTGCCCACCTCGGCCTCCCAAAGTGCTGGGATTACAGGTGTGAGCCACTGTGCCTGGCCAGTGAGACCCTGCCTTTACAACAAAACAAAACAAAACAAAAAACAAACAAAACCCCAGCTAGGTGTGGTGCTGGTGGCACATACTTATAGTCCCAGTTACTAGGGAGGCTGAGGTGGGAGGGTTGCCCAAGCCCAGGAGTTCAAGGCTGCAGTGAGCTGTGATGGCATCACTGCGCTCCAACCTGGATGACACAGACTCTGTCTTAAGAAAAGGAAAAAAAAAGCCACAACTGGTGCACGCATGGGAACCCCTCACAGAGACAAATGCGAAACTCTGATATTCCAGAGCACCAACATGGCATGTGCAGGATGCTTTTAGAAGACAACGGCTGAGGGGCAGGCGCGGTGGCTCAAGGTTGTAATCCCAGCATTTTGGGAGGCTGAGACGGGTGGATCACGAGGTCAGGAGATTGAGACCATCCTGGCTAACACAGTGAAACCCCG
>NW_012116344.1:0-372 GCF_000951035.1 Colobus angolensis palliatus
TTTTTTTTTTTTTTTTGAGACAAAGTCTCCCTTTGTCACCCAGGCTGGAGTACAGTGGCATGACTAAAACTCACTGTAACCTCCACCTCCCAGTGTCAGGCAATTCTCCTGCCTCAGCCTCCTGAGTAGCTGAGATTACAGGCATGTGCCACCATGCCCAGCTAATTTTTGTATTTATAGTTAGAGACGGGATTTCACCATATTGGCCATGTTGGTCTTGAACTCCTGACCTTGTGATCCATCTTCCTTGGCTTCCCAAAGTGCTGGGATTACAGGCATGAGCCACCGAGCCTGGTCCACAGTTGCTAACTTTTAACACACAGGAGATTTCATGTAAAAATTGTGACTTGCATCTTCTTTGGAAGAATCTGA
>NW_012116344.1:5487-5853 GCF_000951035.1 Colobus angolensis palliatus
ATGATCTAGCAATAAAGATATCACCAATGGGTACTCCTAATCAACCCCTTATAAGAGACAAGGAGCTGGGTGAGTGTGTATGCTTTCAATTATTTTCCTCAAACTAACAAATAGAGAAAAAGACTGTCCAGGTGTTTCTAATGTGAAGTGATACTAAGTGGACAAAGGATGAAAAACACTTAATAGTAAGTATGTGGGTAAATACAAAGGCGTTTCTCATTTTTAAATTTCCTTAAAAGATAATTGATTGTTTAAACAAAAATAATAACGGCATACTGTGTGGTTTATAACATATTAAAGCAAAATATGTAATGATAGCATGACAGACAGAATGGAGGAAATGGAAGTATATGATTGTAAGGTCTT
>NW_012116344.1:10808-12366 GCF_000951035.1 Colobus angolensis palliatus
AATTCAAGACCAGCCTGGGCAACATGGTGAAATCCCATCTCTACTAAAAATACAAAAAATTAGCTAGGTGTGGTAGTGTACGCATGTAATCCCCACCACTCAGGAGGCTGAGGCAGGAGAATCACTTGAACCTCGGAGGTGGAGGTTGCAGTGAGCTGAGATTGCACCATTGCACTCCAGCCTGGAAGACAGAATCTTGCTCTGTCTCCAACAGACAAACAAACAAACAAAGGAATATACATGCAAACATCCTTAAAATATTTTAGTATGGTGAATCTGCGAATATATGTAGAGGGTAATACACCATGACCAAGAGTGCTTATCCTAGAAATACAAAGTTAATCAGTGCAATTGATCAATCAATGAATGCAATTCTAGTAGTTTAAAGCAGAAAACCCATGTGATGATCTAGATAGATGTTATAAAAGCATTTGATAATATGCAATACTCATTCATGATGTGCTTTTTAAAAAAATAAAATCCTCTTAAAATACTGGAGTAGAAGGGAACTTCATCAACCTGAAAAAATGCAGTCATGAAAAACCTACAGGTATTATCAAACTTAATAGTGAAAGACATAATGTTTTCCTCCTCAGGTTGGGAGTGAGGCAGGAATGTCCACTTTTGCCATGGTCATTCAACATTGTATCAGAAGTCCTAGGTGGTACAATAAGGTAAGAACAAATACCAATATAAGATTTGAAAGGAGGAAGTAAAACTGATTCCATTCATAGAAGAAATAATAATGTACCTGAAAATCCTAAGGAACTTACAAAAAAGTTACTAAAATAAGTAAATGTAGCAAGGTGATAAGATACAATAGTCAACAAACAAAAGATCAGTTGTTTTCCTAAATTCTGGCACATTGGAAGATTAAATTCTATAAATAATACTGTTTATAGTGCCATTTGAAAATGGTTACAAGGTAACCAAAACCACTATGTAAAAAACTATGAAACGTTGTGGAGACAAAGTGAAGCAGGCCTAAATAAAAGTAAAGACGTACCATATGTATGGATTGGAAGCTCAGTATTGTCAAGAAGTCAGCTGTCCTGATTTTTGGTGGAAATTGACAAAGCGATTCCAAAATCTACATGGAAGTAGAAATGATCTAGAATAGTCAAAGCAATTTTTAAAAAGAACAAATGTTGAATACTTATCTACTTTATTTCAAGATTATAGGAAAGCCAGTAATTAAGACATGTGGTATAGGTTTTAGTTTAGACAAGTCGGTCAGTGGAACAGAATCAGATGTCCTGTTTCTGGACATACATAATGTATTGATTTCTGACGAAATTACCGAAGTAATTTGATGGAGAAAAAGATAGTTTTTGAATAAATGGTGATAAAACAAGTGAAGATCTATATGTGAAAAAAGTGAACTTCAACCGTTACCTATACCATAACTTGAAATGGATCACAGACAAAATAAAAGCTAAATTTGTAAAGCTTCTAGAGAAAAACATAAAAGAAAATCTTCACAACTTGGGCAAGCAAAGATTTCTCAGGGCACAAAAAATTTTCAAGGAGAAAAATTGATAAATGGGCCTTATTGGCC
>NW_012116344.1:12866-36863 GCF_000951035.1 Colobus angolensis palliatus
GCATCAGGGAAATATGACAGCCCCTCACACCACGAGGATGCCTGAACTTAAAGATCGACAATTTTGAATTTTTATAAGAATTGGGAGCAACTAGAACTCTTGTACAATGTTAGTGGAAATTCAGGATTAATACTGTCACTTCGAAAAACAGTTTGGAAGTTTCTTATGAATTTAAATATATACTTACTATACACACCAGAAATTTCCACATCAAGTTAAAAAGCTGCACAGCAAAGGAAATGACAAAGTAAAGAGACAGCCCACAGAATGGGAGAAAACATTTGCAAACTACTCATCTGATCAATAACCAGAATGTATGCAAAGCTCAAACAACTAAATAGGAAGAAATCTAATAATATAATTAAAAATGGCCAAAATATCTGAATAGCCACTTCTCAAAAGAGGTCATACAAATGACACATAGGCATATGAAAAGGTGCTCATAGGCATATGAAAAGGTGCTCAACGTCATTGACTATCAGAGATATGCAAATCAAAACTACAATGGGATATCATGTCAACCGGGTTAAAATGGCTTTTATCCAAAAGAAAGGTGATAACAAATGCCAGCGAGGATGTGGAGAAAAGCAAACCCTTATACACTGTTGGTGGGAATGTAGATTAATACAGCCACTAGGATGAACAGTATGGAGGTTCCCCAAACAACTGAAAATAGAGCTACCTATGATCCAGCAGTCCTACTGGTAAGTAAATACTCAAAAGAAAGGAAATTAGTATATCAAAGAGATATCTGCACTCTCAAGTTTATTTCAATACTATTCACAATAGCCAAGATTTGAAATCACTCTAACTGTTCACCAATAGACAAATGGATAAAGAAACTGTGGTACATATATACAATGGAGTAATATTCAGCCATAAAAAGAGAATAAGATCCTGTCATTTGCAACAACATGGATGGAATTAGATGACATAATGTTAAATGAAATAAAAAAGGCACAGGAACACAAATTTTGCATGTTCTTACTCATTTGTGGGAGCTAAAAATTAAAAATATTGAACTTATGGAGATAGAGGGTGAAATGATAGTCACCAGAGCCAGGAAAAGGTTGTGAGGGTTGGGGGGTAGGAAACAGGGATGGTTAATGGGTACAAAAGTATAGTTAAATACAATGAATAAGATGTGGTATTAATAGGTTGGCCAGTCAACGATCATTTTTAGTATATTTAAAAATAAGTAAACGTGTATAATTGAGTTCTGAGAGGATAACATCGATGATACAATTTGGCTGTATCCCCACCCAAAACCTCATCTTGAATTATAATCCCCATAATCCCTACGTGTTAACGTCAGGACCAGATAGGCGGAGGTAATTGGATAGTGGGGGCAGTTTCTCCCATGCTGTTCTCATGATAGTGAGTGAGTCTCATGAGAACTGATGGCTTTGTAAGTGCCTGGCATTTCTCCTGCTAACATTCATTCTCTCTCCTGCTGCCCTGTGAAGAACTGTGAGTTAATTAAACCTCTTTTCTTCAGAAATTACCCAGTGTTGGGTGTTTCTTCACAGCAGCGTGAAAAAGGACTAACACAACTGGCTTCTAGGGAAAGCTGGGGAGTACCTCCAGCATAGACCGGGGGCCACATGGATTCACAGGCCAATGGGGGTCCTCTGATTGCCCTTGTGGTGGGCAGTGGAGAGCTCTCTTTATTATTACCCTTACCACAATCACATAGAAAGTTGGTAAGGAGGATCCCTTTTCTCAAAGCAGGGAACCACGGAGCTCATACTGTACACCAAATCCCCTGCAATGTGACCTACAGGTCATGCAACCAGCATTAAGTCACAAAGAGAAAGGTGGGTACATCTGGAACTCCCTAGGTCTCCTTTTCCAGTCCCTACCTCGGGATACCCAACTGTCACTCCACCCCCACGTTCTCCCCCGACCCTCTGGGCCTCCCAGGCCACCTACCTCCCCGGCCTTTCCTGCCTCCTTCTCCAAAAGGTCAACTGCTTCTACTGGCCCCTTCAGATGCGCTCATCCACTGGCCCCCTCCCTGTGCCTGGAAAGGCTGACCTGTCTGGCTGCCCAGGATAGATGGGGAGAGGTTTAATTGAATCATCTACTGTGTTGCGTAAAGTAAACTGTCGTCATTGCAAATATAATCAAGACTGTATTTTAACAATAAAAAATGTGATTATAATAACATATTTATTAGCTCCTTTCACCTGGGTGGATCTGAGGACATTTCAGAACATAAGTGATCGGAATTGCTTGGCCTACCTCACACACTTACACACACATACACACACACTCACACACTCACAGAGACACACACTTATAAACACACACAGTCCTGTGCATGCACACAAGTGTGTACATACCCACACACATTTCCACTTGCATGTGTGTGTGCACACTCACATACACAAACACACAGAGACACATGCTTACAGGGCATCTGGCACTCCGGCCGGCTCTGACACGCAGCCCCTCCTGAGAGTGGGCAGTAAGCATTGGGGGGACATGTAGATCCTCCCTGGGGAAGCTGGAAGGCTGACCACCTGGCGAGCAGCAGGGCCCACTCACTGGAGCCCCTACCTGGATGAGCTGGCTTTGCTCAGCTCCAGCTGCGTTTCCCTCTGTAGACTGTGGGATTGGAAAGCCCTCATCACATGATGTAACTCTCACAAGGCTGTAATCTTCTTCCCTGTCCAGGTCCCAGAGGCTCCAGGCTCTTTGTGGAGTCACCTGCTTGGGCAGCCACGGTTCTGTGGGGCTGCTTGTCAGAGAGTGCGCAGGCTCGGGTCAGTCAGACCTGGGTTTGACTCCTGACTCCATCTCTTACCTGCCGTGTGGCTGTAAGCAAATGCTTATTCTCGCTGGGACTCAGTTTCCTCATCTACAAAGTGAAATGTGTTCATACTTCCCTTATGGTCGGTGAGGATGGAATGCGATAATATTCTGCATCCTGCCTGGCACCACAGGCATATGAGGTGTTCCATAAGTGAATGTTTGATTGTGTCAGACAAGAAAGCTGCCTGCCCTCCTCCTCCTTGGCCCTGTGCAGGGGCTGGGGTGGATGAGAAAGCCCATGTTTCCTGAATACCTGTTGGCACCAGGCACCTCTTTGGCTGCTGTCTGAATGTCCGTCTTAGGTTCCAGCTCAGGTCTCTTGGACCAGTCCCCTGGTGTGGGGTAGGGATGCCTGGAACGACTCTAGCGGCAAGGCCATATCTTGCCAGGTTGCCGGGATGAGCTGAGCATTGTGTCCATGGTGGGTGTCTGAAGGAAATAATGTACACAGTGGTCCATTTCCAAGACCATGTGCCTTGAATCGGCTTAGGTCAGCAAAGTATAGAAGAAACAGGACACACCAGGCCCCTGCTTGGATAGCTGATGCCTGCTTGTCGGCCTCCTCCTTCCTCCTTCTTCCCCATCCACTTAGTTGCCCTCACCCGAACCAAAGAAGTTTAAGTTAAAAGTTTACTAGTCTGCAGAATAGCTTGATTTGTCTGTTCTTGTCAGCCTGCCTCGCTACTTAGGTCATAAGTCAAACACTTGAAGAGCCTCTGAGCTGATTAGGATTGCAATGCATTGTGAGCTGCAGCAAAATGCCACAAGATAACCCTAAAAAAAACACCTGAAGCCCCTGCCTAACAATCAATTGGCAACATCTGGGAAGATTGTGATCCCACAGTACTCAGTCTATGAGCAACTAGGGGAGGGACCCGTACTCCAGGGATAAACTGCTTGTTGAAGCTTCTGGGTGTGCCTGTTCCTCAGACACCCCATCTTGCAAGACCATCATTAAAAGTTTCACTTCCGCTGCTCTCCGGGTCTCTGAGTCCATTCTTTGGGTTTGGATGGGTAAGTTTGTTTCTCACATGTACAAGCCAGAGGTCCATGGGTGAGAATCGGGACCAAGGAGCTTTGTCCATGAGGCCGTAATGGAATGAGAGGGCAGAGGTTATCCGACTCTGAGGGCTGGAGGAAGATATGGTTTCTACCTCTTGTCTCATTTCCTACTCATTTAAGGCAGGCGCTGCCACTATCCCATGGAGGAGTCTGACACTGTGGGCAGGGAAGGCTGCAGTTACTCTGTGAGTAGCCGGGCTGGACTCCACCCTTGCTCCCTCGTACAATCAACCTCCTGCTCCTCCCAACAACCTTCCTGAAGGAGGCAGTGACCACTGTGCCCTTGCAGCCTCCCTGGCAACTGACTTCTGAATCATCCCACTGCAGAGATCTCATTACTGCAGCGAGTGTGGCTCCAGCCTCCCCTCCCTTGGCCACTAATGAGCACCCTAATTTGATTGCCTCCAAATGAATGTGATGCAAAATTAAAAGATGCCAGAAGACATGACCATAAATCCAGTGAGTTGGCTTCAATTTATTATGTTTGCATTCAATTAGATTTCTCCTCTGATCTTTTCTGAATATTTATCTAACTGCTGACTACAGAGCAATAACTGGAAGGGGCTATTATCGTTTAATTCCAGCCTCCTCCATTCAGCTTGGGCTCTGGCAATACCGTTGGATGGAAAATCTCAGCCTGGATGTGGGGAGGTCAAGGGAGTTCAAGGTCAGCTGCTAAGCCTTCTGCCAGTCAGCCAGCATAATTCCTGTTGGTGAAGAGACTCAAAGCAATATACTCGATTAAAATGTTTTAAAAATGATGTTTAGTGCATAAACACTTCAAGAGACTCCACAGAAGGAAGTGTTGGTGTCAAGGCCTTTGTTGTATGACAGGTAGCCAGGGAGATGGGGATCTAGGGTCTGGGCTCAGCCTGGCCACAAATTTGTGTGACTCGGGAAAATCACTAACCTTTTCCAGCCTTGGCTTCTCCATTTGTAAAATGAAGAAGTTGGACTTTGGGAACTGTTTCCAGTGACCCTGGATTCTGCACTGCTACTCTCCTTTTAGTTTCAGGGTGTTTGCCCACTCTCCTTTCCCACCCCCACAGCCATGTGTCCTGTTTGACCCTGGGAACCCGACTTCTTTAAGCTGGCTCTCGGGCTTTCTTACTGACTGGATAGAGGTTGGAATTAGACCGTGGGAGACTCTAGCTGGAAGGCAAAAGTACAGGGAGAGAGAGAGGGTGATCAGGGTATTCCCCCACCCCGTCCCCACTGCCCCTGCCCAAGGCTACGTCTCTCCAAGACATCAGCTCCTGCTGGAAGCCCCTTCTCCACATCTCTAGCTCTTACTGGCTCTGGCAACACTATTCCTCTCTGTCCCTTTAGTCCCATGGGTAACAGCATCCTAGAATTGTCTTCGTGCTTCTCAATATCCCTTGTTCATCCTCTTCACCTGGCCACACTTCTGTAAGGACTACTGACATTAAAGTCTCATCATCTGAACCATTCAATGCCATTTCTTGCCATGATCCTGAGCAATGCGGATGCTAAATCCACTTTTCGACTGCGGTTTTCCATGGAGGGCTCCCTGAGTCTCCAGGGGAGATGAGACAAAAGCAGTCCTGGCTTGGGAGCCTGTTGTGCAGTTGGGGAGGTCCCAGAGCAAGGGAGACGCTGTCCCTATGGGCATGGCCAGGCCTCCAGCCTCAGGGAGGCGAGGGAGACAGTAACTGTCTCCTGGGAGTGAGGAGCTGGGGGGATGGTTCCACCCTGCCCCTCCCCCCCACCTCCAGAGAGTGAAAGACAATGGGATGTGGAAGGAGGGCAACGGGGAGAAGGAAGAGGCTCCCTGTCCTGCCGGATCCTTAGCCAAGTTTGAAGTGGAAGAGTGAGAAGCCCCCATCTAGAGCAAAGGCGTGTGCCATCAGGGGAGGGGAGAGAGGCTGATGACACAGAGGGCTCACAGGCTCTGAAATGGGCCTCCCAATGGAACAGTGACGAGGAGGCAGAGTCAGCGGTGGCAGAAGAGCAGGAAGGAGAGGAGTCCCAGAGCAGGATGGAAGGAGTGGCAGGGAGATGGGATGGCCAGGGCTGGCCTATGGGGCGATGACCAAAGGTTGCAGGGATGGGTTCAGGAATGAGACCAGTGAAGGATTTTGATTTATGGCTCCCAGCTTTGATGTAAGTCGATGACCCAAACCCCTGGAGGAGGGTGGAGAATCTGACTCTGAATATGTGGCCCAGGAGCCCTGCATGAAGGAGCTGGGGCCTGAAGAGTAACTGTGCATTGAGCACTAGGCCTGGGTCATGGCAGACCAGCATCCTAGGGCCACAGGTGGCTGCCTGGGGCTTCTGCTGGCAGGGCAGGCTGAGTTCTGCCTCAGGGGCTCCCACAGCTTAGACCTTGTGCTGCCCCTTGCAGGAGGGAAGCCTGGCGGTGAATGCTGATTTACCTGGAGATGTCTGGGGATGAGCAGCCACCAGGAGGGATGGTGCTCCCAGCCTTCTGAAAGACCAGGGCTGATAAAGAAGGGATGTGAACGTAAGAGATGGATGCGGATGGGAGCAGGTGGCCTTAGTGAGCTTCCTAGCCTTGGGGCTTTGGGTGGCTGTGACCTGTGAGTGGGTAGGAAACTTGGGTACCAGGTAACCAGGCCAAGACTTCTGGGCAAGCAGAGTTGGGATCTAGGGAAAGAGTCTGGGCTCCAACCCAGATCCCAGAGATGCAAAGGCGAATCAGATCCTGGCCGGCTGCTCTCTCTGATGGCTCCCAGTCCTCCCCCAGACCCAGGGCTATAGGCCAGACTGGCAGGGGCAAGAGGCAGGAGCTGAGTGGGACATGTCCAGTGTCCTGGCCAAACACACACTGGATGCAGATGAGCCATTTGCCTGGGAAACAGAGAAATGGGGCGAGGCCAGATCTTCTTGTGAGAATGAATGTGCCTTACTCTCTCCTGAAGAGAGGGTGAGGACAAGAGTTCATTCACTCATTCGTAATTGCTTTTTGATTTAAGCAGGCGAGTTTGTTTAACAGGCTGAGAATATCTCTCTTTTATTGAAACATGTGACATAGCAGGTTAAACTCCTAAAGATTCAGCACAGCAGATGAGAATCGAGGAAGTTTCCTTCTTAAAAAGCATAACTTGCATGTGAAGAAAGATGGTTCCAAATTATGTCGTTTTCCCCATGACCCTAAAATTTTATCCCAAATGGAGTTACAATATTAGATATTGATCAGATCAGCACTTCATATCAAAGCTCAATTCATCCAAATATTTAAAAATCTTTCACTCTCACAGCACATCTTGTGATCAACATAAAACAAACAGATAGCAACAAATCAAATATGAGAGAAGGGGTTATGGTGAGAGAAAACAATTTCTAACCTCTCCCTTCCCCAGTCCTGGCCTCACTCTCCAGAGCCAACTTCTTGTAAACATTTCCATTTTTAGTACTTCTGGTGGGTGCCTCCACAATGCTTAGTAGCACGTATAGGCACTTATTTTTTTATTCATCTGTAGCAAATGTATCTACCTCCTATGATGGAACATAAGAAATGGCCTATGCACATCTTCTTCCACCCGTCATCATTCCAAAGTTTTATCATTTTGGCATAATTATTTTTAGTTTTCTGTTATTTACTTTTAAAACTTTAAACCATATAATTGTACTTTGATTCTGCATTCCATCCACCTCAGGGAGGGTAACGGCCTGGGGCAGCCAGCTTGGGTCTGTTCCCATACCCTCCCCTTCTTCTGAAAGGGCTCTCCCCTCCTTCTCAGGGGCCTGTGCCCATGACCGGCCAGTCACAGGGCCAGGCGTATGTCCTGGGCCCTGGCCACTGTGGGATACAGGCATGTTCCCCAGTCTTGACCACTAAGAATCCTCCAGGATTTTCACTACAAAAACTGCTCTCTTTTGTTCTGGGATTACCTCTAGGAAGGAAACGTAAAATTGGCTATAGTAGGGTGCCTCCAGGCCCCTGACATGTGGAAAGATGGTGCAGGAGAAAACCAACCCAAAGGTCAGTGAGGGTGGAGAGGAAGTTGTGAGAGAGATCAAGCTGTGGTGATAAGAAAGGCGGCTGGTCCTGCTCACTGATGCCTCCATTGCTTCCACACTGTTACAGTATACTGGCCTGACAATTTCAGTATTAGCATTAGAGAATTGTTTCAGTTTTCCAGCTAATGCAGGGTGTATTGTACACCTCACCTCAGGTAAGATGAGAATTAGCACATAGGCTGCCTGTGCTAGTTTTCTGTTGCTGCTGTAACAAGTTTCCACAAATTTACGATTTTCTTAGAGCATCACACATCTTACAGTTCTGGAGCCAGAAGTCCAGCATGGGTCTCATGGGGCTAAAATCAGTGTCACTGGCAGCTGTGTTCCCATGAGGCAGCTGTGTTCCCACGAGGCTCTGGGCGGAGACCGTTTCCTTGCCTTTTCCAGCTTCTAGAGGCTGATGGAGTTCCTTGGCCAGCCACCTTCTCCCTCCATTGTCACAGCAGGCGTGGCTTCACTCTGACCTCTTTTGCTTCTCCTTTCTGCCAAAGGGCCTTTGTGGTTACACTGGGTACAGCTGGGGGCTTAGCCTGTCTAATATTGCCACACCCTCTTGTGAATCTTCTTTTTTCTTTTTTAAGAGAGAGAGTCTCGCTTTGTTGCCTAGGATGGAGCAGAGTGGTGTGATGGTAACTCACTGCAGGCTTGAACTCCTGTCCTCAAGCGATCCTCCTGCCTCAGCCTCCCAAAGTGCTGGGATTACAGATGGGAGCCACAGTGCTAGGCCTCTCATGAACCTTGTCTTCCAGAAATGTGTTGGACTCTCATTCATTAGTAAGCCATCTTTCTCTCTTTTTTAATGCTTTTCCCTTATAGATTTATTCCATTTCAAATTTATAAGCTTAAATTTCAGTGATGTCTTAGGAAGAACAGGAGAGGAGGAACAAAGGAACAAACCTCTTTAATGGGGAGGTGAAAGGACCCTTTTAAAAGTGTGCAGTGGGGACAGCCTGGGCTTGGGCTCTGGTAAGACCTGGTGAATGGTGGGTTAATACACTCCCCCTCACTTGGTGTTGCTGGGAGGATAAAATAGAACATGTGGTGAGCAGGTGTCCAACAGCTGCCTCTTGCTTTATGCAGCCGGCGTCACATCCAGGCCGAGTGCTGTGGGGAGTGTGGCTCATCCTGCTGGGGCCACCCCAGGCTTCGCTCACTGGAGACTCTGGAATCAGGGCTGACTGAGCAGCCTGTGGCACTGAAGAATGTTCTAGGAAAGGAGGTGTGTCTTCCTTGGAGGGGAAAGCTTCATGGTGGCCGAGCTGAGGGTAAGGGGTGGGTGAGGGCCATTTGAAGAGTCACCGCCTCTACACTCTTATATTTTGGAGCCTCCACCCACGCCACTTCAAACAACAAAACACACACGTCTAAGTCAGTAAGTGCACTTCGTGTATATCTATATAAGTGATGTGCAATTACTATATAACGGTTCACTAGCTGACCTGACATTACTCACATATCGTAGACATGTGACTAATTGTAGGCATGTAATCAAGTATTCACATCTTATTACACACTTAATTCCTAAGGCATTTCTACAATTTTGTTTGAGAATTTTAGAACTGCCAATTTTTTTTTCATGTTTCAAGGTGCTGAAAAATCGCAAAAGCCCTATATTCTGGGACCATAATGGACAAAACAGCCCTAGGAAGTATGCTTGGGAGGATGGTGACGGCTGGGCTTGCTGAGGGAGGTGCTAGCTAAGGTGCTGGGCACACCAGAGGCAGGGGATCTGGACCACAACTGTTAATTTGATGAATACACTAACAGCGGAATGACCCCACCAGGAGTGGCCAGCAAGCAGGGTCCAACAGGAAAGACATCTGGGAGGCCAGCAGATGGAATCCTGGGTCTGCCACCTTCGTGCTGTGTGATATCAGCCAAGTTACTTGTCCTCTCTGATTCTCAAATGCTTGGAGGCCCTTTGACCTCTAGAGTCTATGGGACCAGAGTGACCACAAGGCTCTGGTTTGTTGGTGGCTGCCTCTTTATTTAACTCCTTTTCTCAAATATGGTCTATGGACTTTGCTTAAAGTAAGGTGTCCTGTACACACTCTTCTCCCTGACCTTGAGGCCATGAAGAAGCCTGCCCTGCAGAAGGACTGAGGAAACTAGTGCTGGAATCTCCTTTCTTGTATCAGTGAAAGGAAGGGGAGAGGGGAGATAAAGTGCTCAGGTTACAGAATGTGAGGATCATGCCCCTTTTTTCCAACCAAAGACATTCCTAGGCACTTTATCTCCCCTATTGCAATTCCCAAATCACAAAAGCCTTATGCATCCAGTTTGGCTGACATCCACCCCAATGGGAGTGAGTGAGATTGAACCACTCCTCAGGTGAATGGAAAATTAAGGCCAACTGAGGCCTACCCAGTGCCCCACTGTGGGGCCTAAAAGGAGCAGCCACTGGCCAGAAAGCTCTTTGGGGACCCAGCAGAAATAGCAGAGGTGGGGATGCGAGCTTCTGCCTGCATTTGTTCCAGGGTGGTCCAGTGAGGATTTGGGAGGAATGGTGTGGAAGGACCCTGCCCAAGAAGGTTGGATGCTGGCTGGGAAATGCCCAGGCTGCCAGTTCCCTACCTTGGGGAAAGGCCAGGCTGGCACAAGCCAGAGCCAGAGTCCAAAGTCACAGAGAGGCCACACCTGGGCACCCCTCCCAGCAAGGGAGGGTCCAAGCTGGGAACTACTTCTCTTTGGAAAACGAGGTCCCAGTATGGGGTCATGATGGGGGTGGTACAGAAATATTGCTATTGTTGCTGTTGTCCTGTCACTTCTGGCATTAGAAATGGTGTTAAGCTTCTATGTGATGGGCATTGGAGGTCAAACCTGAAACAGATGAGGTCCATCCCTTTACGAGGCTCACATTCTAGGTAGGGAGACAGGTACCTTCTCCACCTAGAAACAACAAGAGATACAGAATGCAATAACTGTCCTGAAGAGAAAAACCAGGGGTGGAGAGAGAATAATGGTGGTCAGGACGGGTCAGACTTTACAATGGTTAAATAAGGAGTGGTCTCTGAGAAGAGGCGAGGCAGAGGAATTGAGGCTCAGGGAAGTGAAGCACTTGCGCAAGGCTGCCTGCTGGTCATGGCAGAGCTAGCAAGCTCATTCCTTCCTCATTATGTCAACCTTTTGGGACGAGGGTCTGGGCAGGGCAGAAACTACTGCACCAGGGCTGTGTGGCTCCAGCAGAGAAAGCCAAGGTGCCCCATGCAATCCAGAACCTGAGCCTTCTGGGCTCAATCTTCAAAGGAATGATGCTCAGAGTTGTGTCCCCTGCCTTTTCTCCACCTTCCTGAGCTTTTCCCACCTCCACTCTGGTGGGTTTGGGGACAGGACCTGCCCTCTGCAAAATGATGATCGAGAATAAGTTGGATTTTCAAGGAGACCTTGGAGAACACCACCTGCTTACTGTGCAAAGCAGGAAACAGGTCTGGAGAGGGTGCACCATTTTTTCAGCATCATACACCTGACCTAGAGCAGAGTTTCCTAAAGGCTCCCTCGGTGCTTTTTCCATTGCTGTAGCCAGATCCCTCCACAGGAACTTACAGGAACCCAAAGGAACGAGTCACTCATGGCAGAATCACTAATGTGATGGAGGATGGGAGTGAGAGATGGCATAATGTCAATTCTGGCACATGCCTGGCACATGGGAAACTGTCCATGAGTGGTTGCTTCCCACCACTTCCACCGCCTGGTTTGGGACATGTCTAAGCTCCACTGCTGAGCCCAGGGTCTAGCATGTCATGGGAGCTCAGGAGTTTGCTAACTGACTGCATGAATGCTGAGGTGTGGGATGTGCTCCTTCTTGCTTTCTCATTCTCAAAGAACACTCTTATACACCTGTTTGGGGGGATGGTATATAGGCAATCGACTTTTGCCTACCCACTTCTATTATATGAGCATGCATGCAGCGCGTGCACACACACACGCACACACACACACCCCTGCCTTCTCAAACTTGTGGAACCAGAAAGGATGCTACAAGGCCTAAGATAATAATTGCTGGTCTCTTTTTTCTTATGCTTTAGCAGGAAAAATGCATTCCTCCAAGCACACAGCTGCAGAGGTCTTTCGGAGCAGCATGCAGTCTTTAATCACGTTGTGGAGGACAGGATGATCTGTGCCTCAGGAATCTGCTTAGTTGATAACTCAATTCCACGGTTGGGCCCCATTTGTAAGCAGTCATGGCACATCCCACAGAAACCTATAATCTAATTATGGCTGCTGCATCAGTCCTCATCCTTCATGCTGTCATCCACAGCTCCTCATTACCCATTTTACTTGGATGAAGGCTCTCTGAGGTATGAAGGGCAAACATCTGATCTTCCCACTGGAGGCCTGGGCTGCTTTCCTTATTCCCACAGCAGCCACAAGTATTGGGATCACAGCTTGAAAGGCTCTTCTTGGTCCCTGGGACTGGGGCAGTCAGGACAATTTCAGGCGTTTATGAATGGAGGCATTTCATTACTTCAGATCTCACCTAGTCTTGGAGGTCCTGGGCATTTTTAGAACTCACCCAGCCAGATAGCCACTCAGGGTGAGGCTACCTGGATTGTTTATTGGCAACGAATGTTGAATCAGAGACTGTTAGAAAACCAGAAATGAAGATTTTAACAACACACATAGCGGAACCTAAAGAGGTTTAATCAGTAGGATTGGTACCAGTTCTTTGTGCGTCTGATAGAATTTAGCTGTGAATCCATCTAGTCCAGGGCTTTTTTTTGTTGTCGTTGGTAGGTTTTTTATTTTTGGTTTAATTTCAGAGCTTGATATTGGTCCATTCAGGGATCAGTCTCTTCCTGATTCAATCTTGGGAGATTGTATGTTCCCAGGAATTTATCCATTTCCTCTAGATTTTCTAATTTGTGTGCATAGAATTACTCACAGTATTTTCTGAGGATCTTTTGTATTTCTGCATGTATCAGCATGCCATACTGTTTAAGCACATGGACTTTGCAGTTGGACATTCCTGAGTACAAACTCTGCTTCTGACAGAGCATTTAGGTGACTTAGTCTGCTGACTAAGCTGCAGTATCTTCATCTGCAAATGAAGATAATACCCACGTCACAGGGTAGCTGAGGTCATTAAATGATATCAGGTTTCAAAGCATTAGATGCTCACTTTGTAGTAATAATTACTATTGTAATTACTATTAGTGTGGAAACACACACAGGCCTCTAAACTGTCCTGGGTACAGAGAAGGCTCTACAGACAGGTCCTGTTTTAAATTGCAAGAGATACTCAGGCAGTCTTCAGTAGACAAAGGCAGAGGCCATTCAGTGCAGAGGAGGACATTCTGTCCCCTGGTTAGGAAACCTGAACTATGAAGGAGAAAAAAATATTGAGTTAATATTCAGAACAACTTTCCTGAAGTAAATAAATAAATAAAGGAAGACTTGAATTTTCAGACTGAAGGGTAAATTGATTTAGAGAAGTCAATGCTGAGATGACAGATCCTAAAAAAATGAATGTTTGACTTTAAGGAAAAGAAGCATAGGAGTATCCAGTAGAAAACCATCTCTCCAAAAACCAATCAAGACAACAACAAAAATAAAAACAACTACCCCCACACAATCACATGAAAACTCAAACCAAGAGAAACACTTGCAGAATGTCAGAATAAGGACTTCTGAAAATCCTTCCTTAACAACGACTGCACTAGCAAAAATGTCAAAATCAACCTTTTCAGAGTTCTGGAAATTAACCAAATTGCTTTCAGCAATCCAAGTTAGATTCATTCAAGAAACATAGCTGAATCTCAGTAAGAATAGCAAATTTTGTGGTGTTTTAATTTGCCTTATTCATAGTCTTCTTTTCTAAGCTGTATGATAAACTTGAAAATAAATGTTCTCAGCTAGGCATGGTGGCTCACACCTGTAATCCTAGCACTTTGGGAGGCTGAGATGGGAGGGTTGCTTAAGTCCATGAGTTTGAGACCAGTCTGGACAACACAGAGACAACCTCTGTCTCTACACACACACACACACACACACACACACACACACACACACGCAATTAACATTCTCACAACCATGGCAGCTGTGAAAACCAGCAGCCTGGTAGCCACTGGGGAGGACAGAATAGTTTTGGAGCCCTCCAAAAAATTCCATCCTCAGAAGGTTGTCACTATTTGATCCGTCTGACAGCTTCTTGGAAAAGGCACATTCTTAAGGATTGTCTTTTTTTTTTTTTTTTTTTTTTGAGACGGAGTCTCGCTCTGTCACCCAGGCTGGAGTGCAGTGGCCCGATCTCGGCTCACTGCAAGCTCCATGTCCCAGGTTCACCCCATTCTCCTGCCTCAGCCTCCCAAGTAGCTGGGACTACAGGCACCCACCACCACACACAGCTAAATTTGTTTTTGTATTTTTAGTAAAGATGGGGTTTCACTGTGTTAGCTAGGATAGGATGATCTCGATCCCCTGACCTTGTGATCTGCCTGCCTCGGCCTCCCAAAGTGCTGGGATTACAGGCGTGAGCCACCGCACCCGGCCCTTGGGATTGTCTTTGCTTAACATGGTTCGGAGCTTAGTCTGTGTGAACAGCCCTATCCTGAGGGAATCTGTCAAAAACAATCAGCAAAAATTGTTTAACATTGCAACTGCCTGAAATGTCAGTACCAGTTGGGGCTAATGAGAGGCTGACCAAAACACTTAGAAGGGAAAACTGGGGAATGAGGTAATCATAGTGGCTTTGGAAAAGCTCTGACATGTACTTAAGAACCTAAAAGGTCATGTGCATGTGCAGGGTTGTACACATGTCCAAGACAGATCTAACTAGAGCTCAACTTTTGTTTAGCTTTGAGGCTCTGTGCAAGCAGGAAGTAAACTCTGAGGCAGAGTTGTCAGCTGCTTGCTGAAGCATTGAAGGCATGACCCAACATGCACAAAGCTTCTCAGGAAAGGTAGGGAGATTTAGTGGTGCATGGAATTTAAAGAAATCTCTGTCCAAAAATTTATGGACAACTAAACTGAGGAAAGACTTCAGTGGCTACACATGACAAAGAGTATACATTAAAACATAGTCCAGGTAATTCACTAAACAGAGAGAAACAGCAGCATCAGCAACAACAAACAGAAGCAACAACAAATTGTGAAGAGGCGTGAGGTCTGATTTCTAGAGATGCCACGTTATTTATTTAAAACATTCAGTCTTTAAGAAAAAATTATGAGAAATGCAAATAAACAAAATGTGTGGCCTATTCACAGGGAAAAAGCAGCCATTAGAAACTTTTTCTTGAGGAAGCCCAGACATTGGACTTACTATCAAAGACTTTAGAACAAGTTTTAAAAACATGTTTAAACAACTAAACAAAAACATGTTTAAAGAATTTTAAAAAGCATGACAATGATGTCTTACCAAATACAGCATATAAATAAAGAGATAGAAAGTTATATAAAAAAGGGAACAAAATAAAATTCTGGGTTGAAAGTGCTACTGAAATAAAAAATTATTAACCAGAGGGGCTTAACAGCCAATTTGAGCAGGCAGAAAAAAGATTCAGTAAGTTAATATGGGTCAATTGAGATTATACAATCCAGGGAACAGAAAGTCAAAAGAATGAAGAAAAATGAACACAGCCTCAGAGAGAATACCAATATGCATATAATGAGAATCCCAGAAGAAGAGGAGATAAAGGGACAGAAAGAATATTTGAAGAAATAATTGCCATAAACTTCCCAAATTTGATGAAGAACATTAATTAACATGCTCAAGAAGTTCAGTGAACTTCAGGTGGTATAAAAACAAAGAAATCTATACCTAGATACATCAGAGTCAAACTATCAAAAGCCAATGACAAAAAGAGAATCTTGAAAGCTACAAAAGAAAAATAACTCAGCATATACACTCTAGTTTCAAACACTTCAATAAGATTAACAGCTGACTTCTTATCAAAACCATTCAGGCAAGAAGGCAATGGGATAACATATTAAAAGTATTGTAAGAAAATGACTGTCAACCAAGAATTCTATATTTAGCAAGGGTATCTTTGAAAAAAGAATGAAGAAATGCCTAGATAAATGAAAAATGAGAGAATCCACCATGAGTAGATCTTACCTGCAAGAAATACTAAAAGGAGTACCTCAGGCTGAAATGAAAGGACACTAGATGGTAACTTCATCCACACAAAGAAATAAAGAGCACTGCAAGGTAATTACATAATTAAAATGACAGTGTAATGTATTTTTATTTGTAATTCTTATTGATTTAAAAATAGCTACATAGATGAGTAATTGTAAAACTGGGTTGTTGGGCTTATAATGTATAAAGATGTAATTTGTATGATAATATTTACACAAAGGAAGGGGGCATTGAAGCAATCTTTTAATATATTGTTGAATCTTTAATATGTTGAAGCAATCTTTTAATATATTGTTGAAAATAAGTTGGATTGATATGGATTAGATTGTTTTAAGGTTATAATCCCCAGGGCAAGAATAAGAAAATAACTAAAAATATTTGGTAAAACAAATAAAAGAGGCCGGGCACGGTGGCTCAAGCCTGTAATCCCAGCACTTTGGGAGGCCGAGATGGGCGGATCATGAGGTCAGGAGATCGAGACCATCCTGGCTAACACGGTGAAACCCCGTCTCTACTAAAAAATACAAAAATATAGCCAGGCGAGGTGGCAGGCGCCTGTGGTCCCAGCTACTCAGGAGGCTGAGGCAGGAGAATGGCATAAATCTGGGAGGCAGAGCTTGCAGTGAGCTGAGATCCAGCCACTGCACTCCAGCCCGGGCAACAGAGCGAGACTCCGTCTCAAAAAAAAAAAAAGAAAGAAAAAAACAAATAAAAGAATTAAGATGATATGCTAGAAAATATCAATTGAATTCAAAAGATGGCAGTAATAAAGGAATAGAAGAACAAAAAATATGTAGGACATATAAAAATAGCAAAATGGAAGGTGTAGAGTCTATCTTTTCAGTAAATCATATTAAATGTAAATAGAGTAAACATACTAATCAAAATGCAGAGGTTGTCAAAATTGATTTTTAAAAACTGAATCAACTATGTGTTATCTATAAGAGACATATTTTACACTCAAAGATACAAATAGGTTGAAAGTAATAGGATGGAAAAAGATAAACCATGAAAGTAGTAACCAAAGGGGAGCTAGAGTGTCTGGCTATACTAACAGTAGACCAAATAGACTCTAAGGCAAAAATTATTACAAAAGACAAGGAAAAACATTTTATAATTGTAAAGGTTTCAATCTATTAAGAATACATGGCAATTAAGAATATATATGCACTTAATAGCAGAGATCCAAATACATGAGGCAAAAACTGAAGTGAGAAACAGAAAATTCAACAACTATAGTTGGAGATATTATTACTGCACTTTCAACAATGGATAGAACAACTAAGCAGAAGATCAACAAGGACATAAAAGATATGAAAAAAACAGTAAACCAACTAGAGCTAGTAGTTACCCATAGAACACTCCACCACCACCAACAGAATAGACATTCTTTATATGTGTATATGGAATGTTCTCAAGAATAAATCTTGTCATGAGAAGAATAGTGGCCCCCAAAGATATCCATGCCCTAATCCCTGGAATCACATTATATTACATGACAAAAGGGGCTTTGCAGATATGATTAAGGGTATAAACCTTGAGATGCAGAGATTACCCTGGATTGTCTGGGTGGGCTCAATCAAAATACATGAGTTCTTAAAGGTGGAGACACTTTCCTGGTCATGGTAGGGAGATGAAATGGAAGAAGGAGGAGACAATTGAGGTGTGAGGAATGTTTAAGTGACTACTAAACTGATGGACTTGATCCACCATTGCTGCCTTTGAAGATGGAGGAAGGGGACTATTAATAAGGGAATGTGGGTAGCTTCTAGAAGCTGGGAACAGTTCAGCTGACAGCCAGCAAGGAAGTGGGAATCTCAGTCCTACAACTTGCAGGAACTGAATTCTATCAACAACTTGAAAGAACAAGGGAACTCTCCAAGAATTTCTACAAGGGAATATAACCACACAGATTCCTATTTTTAGCCCAGTAAGACATGTCAGACTTCTGATCTTCAAAACCACAATATAATAAATTTGTGTTAGGTACAAATTTGTGGTAATTTGTTATGGCAGCAATAGAAAACACATACGTGTATATTCAGCCATAAAACAAAACTTAGTAAATTTAAAATGATTGAAATCATATAGAATATGTTCTCTAACAACAGTGGACTGAAATTCAAAACCAAAAACAGAAAGAAATTTCGGACATCCACAAATATGTAGACATTAAACGACACACTCCAAAATAATCAATGGGTCAAAGAAGAAATCACAATGAAAATTAGAAAATTATTTGAAATGAATGAAAATAAAATAACAACATATCAAAGTATATGGGATGCAGCCAAAGCAATACTTAGGGAGACTTTTATAGCTGTAAATGCCTACATTAAAAAGAAGAAAGATCTCGATAACCCAAACTTCCACATTAAGAAAGTAGAAAAGGAAGCTCAAACTAAGCCCAAAGCAAGCAGAAAGAAGAAAATAATAACGGTTGCAGTGGAAATAAATAAAATAGGGAATAGAAAAAACACTAAGGGAAAAAACAAGAGTAATTGCTTCACTGAAAAGAACAATAAAATTAGTAAACCTTTAGCTTGACTGACAGGAAAAAAGTTATGTGTCCTATTTCATTCCCTATACATTAAATCATTAAATTATTAATGTATAGGGAATTAAATTATTAAATTATTAATGTTTAGAGAATGAAATATGGCACACCACTACTACCTCATAGAAATAAAAGGATTATAAAGGAATACTATAAACAATTGTGAGACATCAAAATTTTAACTTAGGTGAAATGGAAAAATTCCTAGAAAGACAGGAACTACCAAAACTGACTCAAGAACAAATAGAAAATTTGAATAATAAGTAAGTCCCTTAGTAAGTAAAGGGATTAAATTAATAATTAAGAATCTCACCATACACAAAAAACTCAGTACCAAATGATTTCGCTGATTAGTTTTCCCAAACATTTAAAAAAGATTATTGTCAATTCTTCACAATCTTTTCCAAAAATAGAAGAAACAAACTTCAACTGATTCTATGATGTCCTTATTATTATCATGATACCAAAACAAAAGACATTCTAAGAGAACAGAGCAATATCTTTCACGAATATTAATACAAAAATTATCAACAAAATACTAGCACACTAAACCCAGAATAATATAAAATGATTACGTATCACAATCAAGCGAAATTTATTTCAGGAATGCAAAGTTAGTTTAACGTAATAAAACAAATCTAATTAATATACCACATTAATAAAATGAAGGACAAAATTCACCTAATCTCAATAGATGCAGAAAAAGCATTTGACAAAATCAATATCCTTTCATGATAAAACACTCATAAAACTAGAAATAAAGGAGAATTTATGAAATCTAATAAAGAGCATCTATGAAAAACCACAACTGACATCGTCCCAAAGGGTGAAAGAGTGGATACTTTCCTTCTAAGACCAGGAAGAAGGAAAGGAAGTCCATGCTCACCACTTCTATTCACCATTTTATTAGAGCTCTGAGCTAGGGCAATTATGCAAATAAGTAAGTACATAAATTTTAAAAATAGCATCCAAATTGAAAAGATGTAAACTATATTTACAGATGATATAATCTAAGAAATTCACAAAATAACTATTACAACTAATAAATGAGTTCAACAAGATTGCAGATACAAGAACAATATGAAAAACAATTATATTTCTACATACTAGCAATGAATAATCTGAATATAAGATTAAGAACACAATTCTATTTACAATGGCATCAGACAAAATAAAAGGCTTCTGAATAAATTTAACAAATAAGCCTAAGACTTGTACGTACTGAAAACAACAAAACACCACTGAAGGAAATTAAGGAAGACCTAAATAAATGAAAAAACATCCTATGTTCACGGATTGGGAAGACTTAATGTTGTTAAGATGTCAATGTTTCCCAAATTGGTCTAAGATTCAATGCAATCTTGATTGAAAGATTGTGTGCCTTTTTCTCAGAAATTCATATGGAGATGCAAGAGATCCAGAATAGTCAACATGATCTTGAAAGAGAGAGGACTACACTTCCTGATTTAAAAACTTACTACAGGTTGGGTGCAGTGGCTCACACCTGTAATCCCAGCACTTTGGGAGGCTGAGTTGGGAGGATTGCTTGAACCCGGGAGTTTGAGATCAACCTGGGCAACATAATGAGGCCCCATCTCTAAAAGAAATAAAAAAAGATTAGCTGGGTATGGTGGTGTGTGCCTGCAGTCCCAGCAACTTGGGAGGCCAAGGTGGGAGGATCACTTAAGCCCAAGAGGTCCATGATGCAGTGACCTATGATCAAGCCACTGCACTCCAGCCTGGGCAACAGAACAAGACCCTATCTCAGAAACAAAATGAAACAGAACAAACCCCCCAAACCCCAAAGAAAACCAAACTCACTACCAATGTCTAGTAATCAAGATAGCCCAATACTAGAAATGTAATAGAATAGAAAATCCAATATTAAACCTTCACATTTATGGTTAACTGATTTTTGACAAAGGTGCCAAGACAATTCAAGAGGATTAAAAAAAAGGCATTAACAAATGATGCTGGGACAACCGGATTTCCACATGTAAAGGAATGAAACTGGACACTTACCTTACATCATGTACAAAACTTGACTCAAAATGGATCAAAGTTCTAAATGTAAGAGCTAACACTATAAAACCATAGAGGTGGCCGGGCGCGGTGGCTCAAGCCTGTAATCCCAGCACTTTGGGAGGCCGAGATGGGCGGATCACGAGGTCAGGAGATCGAGACCATCCTGGCTAACGCGGTGAAACCCCGTCTCTACTAAAAAATACAAAAAACTAGCCGGGCGAGGTGGTGGGCGCCTGTGGTCCCAGCTACCCGGGAGGCTGAGGCAGGAGAATGGTGTGAACCTGGGAGGCGGAGCTTGCAGTGAGCTGAGGTCCAGCCTGGGCGACAGAGCGAGACTCCGTCTCAAAAAAAAAAAAAAAACCATAGAGGTGAATGTTTATGACCTTGGATTGGTAAAAGGATTCTTAGATATAACACCAAAAGCAGGAGTGACCAAACAAAAAAAAATAAGCGGGACATTATCAAAATTGACAGCTTTTGTGCTTCAAAGGACACCATCAAGAAAGTCAAGCAATCCACAAAATGGGAGGAAATATTTACAAATCATATATATATGATAATCACATATATATCATATGATATATATGTGATATATATATGTGATATATATCATATGATATATGTGTGCTATATATGTGATATATATCATATGATATATGTGTGATATATATCACGTGATACATATCATGTGATATATATCACGTGATACATATATGTGATACATATCACGTGATATATATGTGATATATATCATATGCTATGTATGTGATATATATCATATGACATATGATTTGATAAGCGACTTGTATCCAGAATATATGAAGAACTCTAACAACTCAGCAATAAAAGACAATAAACTAATTAAAACATGGGCAAATAATTTGAATAAATATTTCTCCAAAGAAGGTATACTCATGATCAAAAAGCACATGCAAAGATGCCTGACATTATTAGTCATTAGGAAAGTGCAAATAGAACCACAATAAGATACAACTACACACCCATTAGTATGACTTTCATAGAAAAAGACAGGAAATAAGAAGTGTTGGTGAAGGCGCAGGGAAACTGAAAACCCCATTCATTGCTGGTGTGAACATAAAATGGTGCTGTCACTTTGGAAAACAGTTTGGTAGTTCCTCAAAAAGTTGGGTGTAGTATTATCATATGACCAAGGAATTCCACTCCTAGATACATACCCAAGAGAACTGAAAACATATATCCACACAATATCTTGTACAAGTGTATTCAAAGCAGCATTATTCATAATACCCTAAAAGCAGAAACAATCCAAATGTCTGTCAACTAATGAATGGATAAATAATTGTGGTATTCCTTTCCAGTGGTAGGAGAGAGAATTGATTAGGGAAACGTGGCAGATTCACTAAACTCCACTAAATGACGGACCTGAGCCAACAGTTCACAGGAAAACAACACAAAAGGCCTTTAAATATATAAAAAGCATCATTTTAAAAACTTGACTTGTCATCACGGGAAGTCAAACTGAAACACTGAATTACTATACTTTGTCCACCAGATGAGTGAGGATGAATTTTGAAGATGTACTGTCTTAGTAAGAGGTTTAGGAAATTGGTATTTTCCTTCCGTACTGATGAGAATGCTATTTTTGGGACATATTGACAAAAATCTATCTTAAGTACAATTCCACATACTCTTTGATCTAAACACAATATTTTAGGAGTCTATCGTATGGTGCTACAAAGTAATATAAGAATGTTTATTGTAATAATTTCCAATAACAAGTTACTAAAACCAGCCTAAACAACCAAAAACAGACTAAATGAGTAGAGATTGGTTAAATAAATTATGGTACATTCACAGTGAAATTTTATACTGCTATTAAAAAGTATTAATTTTTCCCAAAGATATATTAAATACATATAATTTCAAATCGAAAGAAGACTAGCATTAGACAAAAGCTAGAGAAGGAGGGAAAGTACATATATTTTTGCATATATCTAGAGAATTTCTAGAAGCATATACAGGAAACTTAATAACTGTGAGAGAGTTTGGAGAGGACTTTGGCTGGGGGTTCTGGAGTGGTGCAGAGATTTATTTTCACCATTTACTCTTTTGTACTTCTTGATTTTCTAGAAGCACATGCAAGAGGAATTTCTAGAAGCATATACAAGAAACTTAACAACTGTGAGAGCGTTTGGAGAGGACTTTGGCTGGGGTCTCTAGAGTGGTGCAGAGATTTATTTTCACCATTTACTCTTCTGTAGTACTTGATTTTTATCAAGTGCATGCATTACTTTTTTGCCTTTTAGGTTTTTACTTTAAGTATGTTTAGACTTTTAAATTTTCAAATAATCGTAGATTGACAAGAGTTTGTGAAGGGGTCCCAATATCCTTCACCCAGTTTCCCCAATGTTTTACGTTCTATAGAACAACATCAAAACAAGGAAACTGACATTACACCATGTGCATTCTTCTATTACATTGTATCACATGTGTAGATTCCCATAACCACCAAGACACAAAACCATCCCATCACCCCAAGATCTCTCCTGCTACCTCTTTGTAGTCACACTTCCCCCCACCCCCTCTAACGCCTGCCAACCACTAATCTATTTTCCATGTTTATAATTTTGCCCCTGGAAGAATGTTATGCAAGTGAAATCGTATAGTATGTGACTTTTTGAGATTGCTTTTTTTTTCACTTGGCCTAATGCTCTTGAGATTCATCCATTTAGTTATTTGCATCAATAATTTGTTTCTTTTTATTGCTGAATATTGGCATAGATGTGTCACTTAGTCTAAGCATTCACTTCGTGAGGGACATTTTGGTTCTTTTCTAGTTTCTGGCTATGATAGGAAGACACAGGAGAAAATCATCTGGACCTAGGAGATGAGGATACACAGACATGGCATCCAAGTACGATTCATTAAAGAAAGAATTGATAAATTGGACTTCATCAAAATTAAAAACTTTGCCTCTGCAAAATATTCTGTTAAGATGATGAAAGGACAAGCTACAGAGGGGAGAAAATATTTCAAATCGCGTATCTGACAAAGGACTCACATTTACAATGCATAATGAGCTCTCAAAACTCAACAGTAAAAAAATAATCTAATAAGAAATTGGGCAATAGACATGAAGAGACATTTCATCGCTGAGGAAAGTAAGCATGTGGAAATATATTTAACATCATTAGCTTTTGGGGAAATGCAAATTGAGATCATGAGAAATCACTACACACTTATTTGAGCGGCTGAAATAAAAACATAGTGATAAAACCAAATGCTAGCAAGGATGCAGAGAAACCAAATTTCTCACCCCTTGCTTGTGGGAATATAACATGATACACACAGCCACTCCCAAAAATAGATTGGCAGTTTCTCAAAAAACATGTACTTATCATATTAGTCAACAATCACGCCGGGCGCGGTGGCTCAAGCCTGTAATCCCAGCACTTTGGGAGGCCGAGACGGG
>NW_012116344.1:38363-39718 GCF_000951035.1 Colobus angolensis palliatus
GCAGGTCTGAGAATCGCTGACCAGCAGTGTGAGTCATTCCCAGACACCCCAGGGAATCCAAATGTGCCTGGAAAGGGAGAGGCAGTCACCCTCCCTCCCCGACCCAGCACCCACCCACAAGACACGCTATTTCTGTACCGTCTCGGAGTGATGGAGGCCTGGGAGGGGCTGCCAGCCCCGCGTGTCCCGGCCTCAGGCCTCAGCAGCTGCCTGTGGGTTGGGAGCGTCTGTTGTGCTTCCGCCTCTGACCTTCGCTGCTGTTCTGACCTTGAGGAGAGGAGGGGTGGGCGGGGGCTCGGGGGGCCGGGCCCTGACTGCTGTGGGTCTGGCTTCAGTGGGTGTTGCTGTCTTCTTGCCTGCGGTAGCCCAAAGCTCTGTTAAAATAAATTTCAGAGCTTTTATTTCTTCATTCTTTAAACCCCTTCTGAGGTCCTTCCCCAGCCCTTGTGGCTTCACTGCCTCTCTCCTTGCTGTCTGGGACATCCCACAGGGCTCCTGCTTCCCTGGATCTGGGCTGGTCTCTCCTCTGGACACTCAGCCGGCCTCCACGCCCCTCGCCCCTCCCGCCTCCCCTCATCCTGGCCATGGGGTTTCCCACATCTCGATGGGAGGGGGCCGGCCAGCCCGAGTCCACACACACCCCCTTCATGTCCTGGCCCCAGCCCACCAGGTCTCAGGGCTGCAGCCCTGCTGCACTTTCGTCTGTTCATGTCTCTGCCTCAGACCCAGCATGGGCGCCTCAGCCCTGCTGAACTTTCGCCTGTTTGTGTCCCTGTCCCCCCATGGCTCTGGTGCGGACCCCTGGGTGTCGCTGGTGTGAGGCCTGGCTGGGCACGCGGACCCTGGGATCCTTAGCGTCTGCTGACCTGCACCTGGGTCCCTGTTGCCTCGTCCACCTGTCCTCTCAACTCTGCCCCCAGGGTAGAGGGCGTGGCCTCCGTGTGATTTTTTTCCTGCTGTCTTGGCTGGGCCTGGCTGGTCACCGTCACTGATGAGCTGTTGACCACAGGCTGCCCGCTGTAGCCCTGTGTGCTGTGCCTTTCGCCGGTCACTGTGCTTCCCTGCAGCCCCCAGATTGGGGTTTGGGCCCCGGGGTCCACTTGGGCCTCTCTGTGCTGGCAGCCGGCCTGGGCCTGGACCCGGGCTGTAGCCCCTCAGCCTGCTCAGCTGAGGGCCGAGAGCTGCCTTTGTCTGAGGTCTCCATCTGGGCCCACTTTGTTCCCAGGGGTCTCCATCTCTCGCTGGTGGTCTCCCCGGAGCCCCAGCGGCAGAGCCCAGGCCATCTGCACTGCTGCAAGGCGTGTACAGGGTCACGAATGAGACAAGACCCCATGGTGGGGTCTTGAGACCCAGGC
>NW_012116344.1:39768-41921 GCF_000951035.1 Colobus angolensis palliatus
CGTCCACCTGTCCTCTCAACTCTGCCCCCAGGGTAGAGGGCGTGGCCTCCGTGTGATTTTTTTCCTGCTGTCTTGGCTGGGCCTGGCTGGTCACCATCACTGATGAGCTGTTGACCACAGGCTGCCCGCTGTAGCCCTGTGTGCTGTGCCTTTCGCCGGTCACTGTGCTTCCCTGCAGCCCCCAGATTGGGGTTTGGGCCCCGGGGTCCACTTGGGCCTCTCTGTGCTGGCAGCCGGCCTGGGCCTGGACCCGGGCTGTAGCCCCTCAGCCTGCTCAGCTGAGGGCCGAGAGCTGCCTTTGTCTGAGGTCTCCATCTGGGCCCGCTTTGTTCCCAGGGGTCTCCATCTCTCGCTGGTGGTCTCCCCGGAGCCCCAGCGGCAGAGCCCAGGCCATCTGCACTGCTGCAAGGCGTGTACAGGGTCACGAATGAGACAAGACCCCATGGTGGGGTCTTGAGACCCAGGCAGGGTCTTCCTGACTCATCCACTCCACATAGGCTGCGTCCCCTGTCCTGTCTGCTGCCCACTCTCTCCCACCACTCACCCCAGAAACCTGCCCATCAGCTCCCATCTCAGCATCTGCATCCGGGCAACTGTGTGGCCCTGCAGAAGAAGCCATACTGTAAGGTGGAACGGGACGGGGAGACGGACAGCAGCCTCTGTGGCCGGGCACTTCCGTTCTCACTGTGATCGCTGCTTCACGTAACTGCTCTCTTCTGGGAAGTGGATCTCAGAGGGCATTTAGATGCTTGCAGGAAGATTCTTCTGGTGGGGTTTTCAGGCTGCATCATTCCTTTCTTTGAGAAACGCCCTGAGGCATCTGTTTGCTGCCTGCCTCATCGCTGTGATGTTCTGTCTCACGTAGCAGCGACAGCGTCTTTTGGACCCATTGCCCTGAATTGGGAATGGGATGGATGTTCGGGTGTTTGCTCCTGGCGCCCTGTAGGGATGCACACAGCATGGCCAGGCAGGTTGCCGGCTGCTTGTAGACTTGTGGCTTTTCAGGACACACTGGCACCTGCCATCTGATCTTATCTGCAGGGTATTTTATTGCTCAGTTAACTGAAGCAGAGATGAGTGACAGTTCTAAGACCACCCAGGCCTCTGGCCTCTGGACTGTTCCTGTTAGCTCTAAAGATGCTCCTTTGGTCAGCCCGTATCTGCTGAGAACCGCTCAGTCCAGGAGGGATGTGGACACACAGACGTAGCGCTGCACCTGGCGGAAGGGGAAGCGCCACAGCCTCAGTGAAACTGTGGTGCCTTGGACACTCAGGGACAGGTGCGGTGGCTTTGGGGGTGATCTGGGAGCCTCGCGGAGGAGGAGACTTTGAGCATGGCCTGGTGCACGGGAAGGATGGAGACGCGGAGGAGGGCACTGCAGGCGGAGAGGACACATGTACAAAGGTGCACACGTTGGCAAACACGGAGTGCGTTTGGCTGCGGTGTAGGGTGAGTACGTCCAATCACTGGACGCAGATGGACATTGCTTGTGGGGGCTCCAGAGCCTGGCCAAAGGGTCAGTGCTTCATTCGGTGGGTGCTGGAGAACTGTTGAGTGCTTTGGGGGAGGAGGAGGGAAGGGTGGTCCTAACTGTGGTGGAGACCCCCATGCTGGTCAGTGTGGTGCTACAGTATTTAGAGAATGGAAAGGGAAGGCGTTTGGGAAACGGGCCATTTGGCTGGAAAGGAGCAGTTGTTCCCGTAGGAGCCATCGAGTTATTCCAGGCTGGAATAGCTTGAATCACGAAGGAGGGTGAGTTGTACCCAGGACACAGATGGTCGGCCAGAGCTCATACTCTGCCAACTGTCCCAACCGGGGTCCCCGGGACTGAACACTGTGAGAAGGTGGCTTTAAGCAGGAGGTCGGCTCAATGATGGGCCTCTGAGCTGAGGCAATGCACAGGGTTCTGAGCCGGGGGTACAGAGCCACTGAGTGTCGGAGAACGGCCGAGGTGCTATTCAGGTGACAGTGAGAAAGGCGTTTTTCCAGAGGAGGCGTGGGCCGCTGAGCAGCTCTCAGACCCAAGCCTGTGCCAGGGTCACCCTGCATTTTCGAGAATGCAGACTCCCAGGTAGCCCGCCAGGGTGTGCCTGTGCACCCCCTTCCCAGCACACCAATGCCGCCCAGGGCCACCCGGAGAGCACCCCCTTCCC
>NW_012116344.1:46582-50187 GCF_000951035.1 Colobus angolensis palliatus
CACATGTGTAAACATGTTGAGCTCTATTTATTGAGTGTATATTATAGCCCAACAAAATGCATAAATAAAAATAATATAATTAAACATAAGCTCTAAAAAGAAGTATTTATTTATACCCTTTCTTTTCCAAAAAAGGATGTCAGGTAGAATGTGATGCGTATGTACTAAACACATTCACATTTACCAATGTTGCCTCTATCAGTACTTAGGTAACCATGTGTTTTTTTAAGTTGTAAAATACACATAACATGAAATTCAGCATTTTAAGAATTTTAAAGTGTACGATTCAGTGGCATTTAGCACATTTACCACACCGTGCAGCCATCATCCCTCTCTAGTTTCAACACTTCGTAATCACTCCAGAAGAACATCCTTTAAGTAATCACTTCCCATGCCCTGGCAGCCACTAATGACATATCACATTTTATCAGTTCATGTGTTGATGGACGTTTGGGTTGTTTTCACCTTTTTTGACTATTGTGAATAGTGCTGCTATGAACATTCGTGTATGTTTTTGTTTGCATACCAGTTTTCAATTCTTTCGAGTATATACCTAGGAGTGAAATTGGTGGATCATATGATAATGCTGTGTTTATTGAGTGGTGGAATTGAAGGTAACCTGCTCATATTTCCCACAATAACCATAATTCTGTACCTATCACAGTCAAAAGTCTCTCTGTGGGACCCTTGGGATTCAGACTCATCATCACCCACAAGCACCAGAACATTCAGGCAAATGTGACCTTACGAAATGCATAAAATAAGGTGCGAAAGACTGGCCCTAACACAGCGATGGAGATGTGTGATCTCTCAGACAAATAATTCAAAATAGCTGTTTTCAGGAAGCTCAGTGAACTTCAAGAAAACAGAGAATGAATTTACAAATTTATCAGAGAAAGTTAACATATTGAAGTAACAGAAAAAAATCAAATGGAAATCTTAGAGCAGAAAAATACAATGAATGCAATGGAAAAATGAAAGAGAGAGAATTAGTAGCAGAACTTATCAAACAGAAGGAAGGATCAGTGAGCTCAAAGACAGCATTTGAAAATACACAGAGAAGAAAAAAGAAAAAAATGAAAAGAAATGAAGAAAGCTTACAAGATCTGTGGGACAACATCAAAAGAGCAAATATTCAAGCTATTAGAGTTAAAAAGGGAATTGAGAAAAACAAGCAGAAGAAAACTTAATTCAAATAAGTAACAGAAAACTTTCCAAGCTGGAGAAAGATGTAAATATTCAGGTACAGGAAGGTCAAAGGTCACCAATCAGATTCAACCCAAATAAGAATACTCTAAGACATACGGTAATCAAAAAACTCTCAAAGATCAAAGACAAAGAGATGACATCAAAAGCAGCAAGAGAAAAGAAGCAAATAACATTTCAGGGAGATCAAATATACCTGGCAGCAACTTCTCAGCAGAAACCTTTAGGCCAGAAGGGAGCAGGATGATATATGCAGGATGCTAAAGGAAAACAATTGTCAAGTAAAAATGGTGTACCCAGCAAAGCTATCATTCAGAAATGGAGAGACAGCGGCTTTCTCAGACAAACGAAAGCTGAGGAGACTCATCACTACCTCACCTGTCCTACAGGAAGCCCTAAAGGGAGTTCTTCAGACCAAAGGAAAAGGATGCTAATGTGATTGTCATACTAATACTGTAATTATGGCGTGTAAACCACTTCTGTCTTTTGTAAGAAGAATGAAAGACACAATTAATAAAATAATAACCACAACAGTTAGGAGATAGGCAATATCAAAATATAAATTGTGACACCAAAAATTCAAAATATGGGAGGAGAAGGGAGTTAATGTGTACAGGCTTTTGTTTGTCTCTTTTTTTACTATCAAAGGTAAGTTGGTATCAGTTTTAATAACTTGTTATAACTATAGAATGTTTTTTGTAAGCCTCATGAGGCCTACAAAAGGAGGTCAATTCAGCAAAGGGATATAACAATAGTAAATATATATGCACCCAGTACCAGAGCACCCCGATATATATAAAGCAAATATTAATAGATCTAAAGAGAGAGGCAGACTGAAATACAATGATAGTAGGGAACTTCACACCCCACTTTCAGCAATGGGAAGGTCATCTAGGCAGAAAAATCAACAAGAAACATTGGAGTTAAACTACACTCTAGGCCAAAAGAGCCTGACAAACATTTACAGAGTATTTTATCCAACGGCTGCAGAATACACATTATTCTCATTGGCAAGTGGAACATTCTCCAGGATAGACCATAGGTTAACTCACAGAACAATCTTAAAAAATAAAAAATGTCAAAATTATATCAAGTTTCTTTTCTCATCACAATCAAAAAAACTAGAAACCATAACAAGAGGAACTTTGGAAACTATGTAAACACATGGAAATTAAACAACATGCTCCCGAATGACCGGTGGGTCAGGGAAGAAATGAAGAAGGAAGTTTTAAAATTTCTTGAAACAAATGAAAATGGAAACATAACATACCAAAACCTATCGGATACAGCAAAAGCAGTGCGAAGAGGTAAATTTATAGCAATGAATGCCTACGTCATAAAAGTAGAAAGACTTCAAGTAAACCATCTAGTGATGCACCACAAGGAACTGGAAAAGCAAGAAGCCAAACCCCAAATTAGTAGAAGGAAAGAAATAACAAAGATCTGAGCAGAAATGAATGAAATTGAGACAAAAAAGACAAAAGATCAACAAAACGAAAAGTCGATTTTTTTTGAAAAGATAAAATTGACAAAGCTCTAGCTACATTAAGAAAAAAAAAGATAAGACCCAACCTTGTCCCACGGAGGGTGCCGGGTGGGGAGGCCGGTGCGGACAGGCACTCAGGCCCATTCAGAGGCCGGTCACGGAGCTCCTGAGTCCAGAGGCGAACAGCAGCCAGGGGTCACCGGGCCTCGCAGTCAGCAGCTCAGAGTCCGGAGAGGGGTCTGCACCCACACACGGCACGGAGGCTTCTGTGCCTCACTAAGACCCTGCCAGGGCCTGGAGGAGAACCTGTTCGGGTGAGGATCCCAGGGCCGGGGCTGGGGTCACTGTTCCAGGCTTCTAAATAGCCCAAAGTAGACGGGGCTGTTCATCATTTATTCAGATATTTTAATCACAAGACTATCGTTTCCGTAAACACTTTGTTGTTAGAAGATGCTGTGTTGCCCAGCAGAATTTTTAGACCTCTTGGAATGTTTTGCGTTGGGACGACTCAAAGGCTGGCTGAGGTTGGGAGCCCTGAGATCCGTACTTCATCCAGTCCTCCGCAGGGTCTCCTTCCCGGGTGGGCCCTGGGGCTTTATTGCTGGGACGGGGTTGCTTTCTCTGGACCCTGTGCTGGGGCCGTCACCTGTTCCGCGTTATTTCGTGAGGCCGACCTGTAGTTGAGTAAAACGCTGTGATGATGCGGGAAAGAGACGAGCGCCCGGGCTGGGTGGACGCGGCCAGTCCCAGCACAGCCCTGGCCTCTCCAGGACGTCTTCTGTCGGGGTCGGTGCCAGGAGCTTTGCTCAGCGGAGCCCTGGGCCCTCGTCCTCCCCCGTGGCTGCCTTCATTCCTTCCCCCGCCCTCTTCGCTGGGCGCTGAGCTGAGCTGCTGAGTGCCAGGGAGACGCCCG
>NW_012116344.1:55687-56824 GCF_000951035.1 Colobus angolensis palliatus
CACATTTGATGACCGACCTGAGGCCTGGCCTGGAGCCAGGTGCCTGGTAGCAGCCTGGCTGTGTTCTCTTGTGCACAACCGATTATCTTTGACGCTTCCTTAATGATTCCCAAAATAAAAATTTCCAGAACCTTTTGAATTACAGGCGTCTCAGAGCCAGACGAGCCTTCGAGAGCTGCCATGTCGCTTGCTTTTGCAGTTCAGGAGTTTCAGGCCCAGAGAGGCAGACGGTGTGTTGGGGACACTGGTGGGAAATGGCCGCAAGCAATGAGGCCCTGAGAGCCGCTCCGTGTGGGCAGCAGCCGGTGCTGCTGGGAACGCCTGCCGGCACCTCGAACCCCAGAGGTCCGCAGTGCAGACACGGGAGCCTTCGTCCAGACCCTGGGGCTTCTGCTCCTTCACACAGTGCCTCAGGTTAATGTTGTGGATGAAAAGTCTTTAAAAAGCTTCAAACTGAGTTTATCTCTGCCCTGTGGAGTTTCTGGCCTCCCCGTTTGCAAACTGGCATCTTTGAAATGAGCCGGCCGCCCCACGTGGGCGATGACCTGTGTGCTTGCAGAGCTGACGCGAAGCTTTGGCAGCGGTAGAAGTTGGGTTCTGAGAAACTTTGACTCTGTTCCGTTTTTGATTTTGTTTGTTTCAACAAGAATAAGGTGATGTGGCCCCGGGTGGCGCCAGCAGGAGCCACGTGAGCCTTGGTGTGGTCTCAGCGTGGTGCCTGTGCCTGCATCTGTCCTCTCGTCCTGTGCCCTCGAGACACCTTTGCCAGGCGTCTTTAGAGCCAAATGACGGAGGCAGAGAAGGCCCTGGGGAGGCGCGAGTGTGTTTGAGACGTTTCTTTTACAGAGTGGACTTAAACTGGGCGTCCGCCGTCTGGATTGACAGCTGCCACTCATCCCTCCCGGCTCACTCCCGATTCTCTGGTAAACTGGGCCGTTAGGCTTGCCGCTGGGGTGTGCTCTGAGCTGCCAGCAGAGCAGTCACAGCTGCGGTTCGGTTATGACCTCCAGATTGACCCCGGGCAAACGACTCCAGCATCACTGGCGTTTTCTGCAGGCCAGCCGGGAACTGGCTCTACTTCCTTCAAGCGCGTTCAGGTGGCGTCTCTGGGCTTGAGGGAGGGAGACGTGGACCTAG
>NW_012116344.1:64719-66087 GCF_000951035.1 Colobus angolensis palliatus
ACGTTTAGCTGAAGAATTATATCCTGGCGTCTGCTACTTCCAAGCGGGAATGAACCGCCCATTCTGACGACCGGGTGACTTCACGTATTAGAACACTGTGAGGGTCTCCTGCCCCGGGGACTGGGACCATCTCGCTCCGTCAGTCACAGTGCTTCCAAAAGGCTTCGGCGCAGCTGCCCTCCAGGCCGAGGAGTGAGGGTCATTTGTGTTATGTTAGTGCATGCTCCGGGTTCTTTGAAATAACTCGTTAAAAGGAACTGCAGGCTGAGGAGCGTTGTCAGGCGCCCAGTCCAGCTTTGCAAGAGTCTTGGGGGTTGCCCTGGCGATGACTGGGCATGGCCGTTCTTCGGAAGAAAATGGGAAGAGACATGACCGGGCCCTTCAGAAGCCCCTTTGGAGCTTCCCTGGATAAAAGCCGGTTCTGTGTTTAAATGGTCCATTGTTAGAGACCCGTGGATTTTAGGCCCGAGGCCCGGAGAATTACTGGCAGTCTTTGTCAGGCTGGGATCCTCTCAGACCTGCTGAATCAGAGCCGGTGGAGGAGAATCTGTTTGGGAACCTCTCTTTCAGGTGAGGTTGAGAAATGGCGGCCCCTTGTCTTTCGGATATTTCAGAAGAGTTTAGATATAGAAGTCATGGTTCTGGCTGGGTGTGGTGGTGCACACCTGTAATCCCGGCACTTTGGGAGGCTGAGGTGGGAGGATTGCTTGAGGCCAGGAGGTTGAGGCCGCAGTGAACCACAATTGCATCACTGCACTCCAGCCTGGGCCACAGAGCCACACCTTGTCTCAAAAAAACCCCAAACACACACACAACAAAACATGGTAGCAAAGAAAGAGAAACCCATGTGGGACAGTTCCAAGAGAGTAAAACTGTGGCGCCGTTCAGTGTGGGCGCTGGCAGCCCCGTCCCCGTGTAAAACCGTGGCGCCGTTCAGTGTGGGCGCTGGCAGCCCTGTCCCCATGGAGGGCTGTGTGGGCTGGCCGCAGGCTGCCCCTGTAGTGTGAGGACAAAGTGTGCATCAACCCACCCCATATGAAAAGTTGGCAGGAAATGTACTTGAACCCAAAACCTGGCTCTCTCATAAGTTTGCAGGTGGAATCCACAAGTCATCTGTGGTAAGAAGCCCTCAGTCTGTGCATGTGCATTAACGTGGTCCCCTTGTTAGTCACTGGTCAGCATCCACCTGAGAGGCAGATGTCAGGCAGGGCTGCCCCGCATGCCAGGGTGTTTAGTCCTGGCCACCGCCCACTCTTTGGTCCATGGTGGCACCCACTTTGTGGCCAGTCCTCTGAGTCTCCCAGGCACCCGAGTCTCCTGCCCCCTGAGTCTCCCAGCCCCCCGAGTCTCCTGGCCCCCAAGTCTCCC
>NW_012116344.1:71534-71861 GCF_000951035.1 Colobus angolensis palliatus
GTCTCCACCTCCGCCCACGTGTGTGTCCTTCTGTGTGGTACTGCCTCACAGGAGCCTGTGTCAGAATGATGCAGGGGGTTCTCTCAGCCTCACAGGAACTCAGCCAGCGGGGAGCATGAGGTTGCTTGTATCCTGCGAGTACTGAGCGCCGACTGCATGTGGCAGGCTGCCCCAGGCCCAGGCCCACGCCTGGCAGGGGCTCATCGGCTGCCTGTGCCTGCAGGAGCCTCCTGGCCCTGAGGTGTGGCTGGGCCACTGCAGGGAGAGGCTGGGTCTGTCACGAGGGGGCTGCACTGCCGATCCATGAGGAGCAAAGGTCAGGTCCCC
>NW_012116344.1:73136-74624 GCF_000951035.1 Colobus angolensis palliatus
GGCCCGAGACAAAGCCGGCCTGTCCGGGAGATACCCTGAGATTAAGCTGCTAATGGGAAGGGGGGCGCCTGGCGGCTGTGTGGCCCCTTTGAGTCCATCAGAAAGAAGAGATTGTCCGGCACAGGCCACCGAACAGGATGGGGGATGGGAGGGATGCCCTAGCATTCAGCCGGTTTTGTTTTTCTTTTGGATACGCTTTAAACTCTGCTGCCCGGGAAGGAGAAAGCACAAACCTTCCCGCTGATGAACGAAGACGGGTGCCCCCACCCTGAGACCCATGGACAGCGGGGCACCGGGGGGCTGTCCACGGGCCTGGGCCTTGCACCTGGGAGTGCTGGTGCTGTGTGGAGGGAACCCATCCTGTCCTCGGGCTGAGCTGGAGTCCCCGCAACAGCATGGGACGGAAGCCACTGTCCTCAGACCCCACGGGGCCTCCAGTGATGGTGCTGTGGCCACTTCCTGCTGGGCCACATGGGTTCTGGATGGGGCTGGGAGGACGTGGGGCATCGACCGTTTTGCCCACGAGGTGACGCGGTCGAGGTGGACGTGGCTGGCCTCGCAGCCTCTGCTCCTGCAGGTCCTGGGATGCTGCGTCCGTCTGCTGCAGCTCATTTCAGAGTTGGTCGATCACACGTCCATCCTCACCCACTGGTGACAAAGTTGACAAATTTGTGGGTTTTTTTAGTTGAAAAAAGATCCTCCTTAAATGTTGTGAAATAATCTGTCCACACATTCAGCAGTGCTAATAGAAAACAGGCCCAGAGCAGTTCAAGAGAAAAGGAGATTTAAAACTGCTCATAGAAAGATGGACATTCCAGCTCACCAATGAGCCAGACATTTCAAATTTAAGCAGGTTTTTGCCACCAGTTTAGCAAACTGTAGAAATATTTATAAGACGGCATATGCTGGGGGCGGACGCTGGTCCAGACTCCCTGGAGGGGTCCGTGGCTTTGTGTTTCGAAGGCCTAAGGACGGTGCACATGCTTGGAGGAATTTATCCCCCGGGGACAATCAGCTGATGCACAGATCTCCGCCCCCAAGGTGCTCACCCCGGCTGCTCCCACCACACAGCATGGGGACGGTGGGGGGACCTGGCGCTGCTGGCCACGCACGCACGTGCCGTCTGACCCCAGCATTTTATCAGCTCTTTGAAAGTGGCCCATGGCCTGATGTGAAAGGAGAAAGCTGACTCAGTCACAGGGAACATAACCTCACGTTTATTTTCAAAAATGTGCCTGTATTTCCATTTCATATTTTCTCTATTTATAACATAAATGTTTACTATTATTTTTAATATATTTGTATTATAATACAATAAGTTATTATAGTATGAATATACTTACATTTATATTATAAATATCATATTTGTTATAAATATATTTACATTTTGTATATGTCAAACCTATAACATTTATATATTTTATTCTATTTTATATCTTTGAAGAAAAAAACTCCAGGAGGATGTTTCCTGGAATGTTAATTCCAGAT
>NW_012116344.1:76599-83080 GCF_000951035.1 Colobus angolensis palliatus
GCTTTTAAGTGAGTAATTTTTGTGTGAGATCTCGGGAAGAAGAAACGTCTCCATGTGCAGTGCCAGGCTCCGTCTGCCGGCTGTGGGGGTGGCAGAGCCTGGCCAGCGTCTCCCTGAGGGCCCAGCCTCCTGCTCTTCACAGGGAGCCTCAGGGAAGGCGGGGCCTCTGCCTCCCTTTCAAGCCGCTGGACTTGAGCTGACCACTGATACTGCAGCAGCTCCACGCTGGGGAGGCACAACGCTGGGGAACAGCCCTGCCCCTAGCTCAGGCGTGTGTGGCTCCAGCTGCATCCTGCCCGCCTCTTGTCTCACTGTAAGCAAGCGGAACGGGGCGTGTCTGGTCCTGGCCCTTCGCGTCCCCACAGGCCCCTCACCTCCTGCAGGAGCCCCTCTGGCTTTCCGGCAGTCTTGGCTCTGCCAGAACTGAATTCCCGTGGTCCCTATGAGGACAACCAGGATTTGCTGGGCACTGTGGCCTCGGGCTGGACCGCTGCACCTTGCCTGCAGAAAGCCCCACCTGTGGAGGCTCAGGTGACCTTCCCTTCCTGGTCTGCTATGCCCAGGCCTGAGCAGCTCCCAGCTGCTGACCTGAGACAGGCCATTCCTCCCTGCACGCCTACTTACCCATCCGTGCATCCGTCTGTCCAGTGCCTTGCACGGGGCCTGCACATTCCCAGCCGCTGTGGTGAAATGTCTGCTCCGCACCACGTGGCCTCAGCTGCACCCTGACCCCTGACCTCAGCTCCCAGCATCCTCCCGTCCTGCCCTGCCCTGCCCGGGCCACGCCAGCCTCCTCCTTGCTCCTAGGTCTTCACCACACACAAGCCCTGCTGCCTCGAGGCCTTTGCACCTGGTGTCCCTCTGCCTGGACCCCTCCTGCGGTCTCCTCACCGTCCACGGCCCCATTCAAGCGCTCACTCGTCTGTAAGCCTCGCCGACCCCCGAGCGAGGCCGCAGTGCCGCCCCCGCCAGCCTTGCGCGTTGGACGTTTGCGCTCTTTGGCTCCCCGGGCCGGGACTTTGCTTCATGGGCTGCTGTTCCCACGGTCGGGAACGGGGACGCGCAGCCGGGGACGCGCAGCTGAAACAGTCGGGAGAGAGCGCGGTGGCTTCTGGGTCCGGCGAGCCGCGCGGGGCGGGGGCCGAAGCCATTGAAGGTAACCCCAGTTGCTTGCGCCTGGCGTGTGGGAGGCCCCGCCGTGTGGCAGGCCCCGCCGTGTGCCCGTCTCACTGTGTAGGGCAGAGGAAGAAACCTCCGAGCCAGGCAGTGGCGTGGCCTGGGGAGGCCGCTGTGGGGGCAGAGCCACTGCCCTTCCCCAGCCGGGCGCCCTCTGTGCCCGCAGGCCACACTGTGAGAGGCCGGTGTCCTGAGGCTGAGAGATGAGGGAACTGGCCTCTGGCAAGGCAGCGTTGGAACGTGGGCGTCCCTGGAAGCCTCTGTCTTCAGACTCGTGCCTCCCCCGGCAAGGCCCGTGTGGTACTTGTGCCGCCTCGGAGGGGCTTCAGTGACGTCCGTCTCAGAGTCTTACATTTAGATGTGTTGTATGGTCTTGCTGGTGGAGACTGACGTCCCCTCGGCCTTGTGAAGCTCACCAGGGCCGGAATCAGGTGGGAGGAGCAGCTGCAGCAGAGCCCGAGGGCGGCTGCGCCAGGTGGGACTGTGCTGTGACGATACCGAGGTGTAGGTGTTGAGTTTTTTGAGACGGGGTCTCGCTCTGTCACTCAGGCTGGAGTGCAGTGGTGTGGTCACAGCTCGATGCAGCCTGGAACTCCTGGGCTCAAACAATCCTCCACCTCCCTGCAGACGTGCGCCACCAAACCCGTCTAATTTTTAAATTTTTTGTCGAGTTGGGGTCTTGCTGTGTTGCCCAGGTTGATCTCTAACTCCTGGACTCAAGTGGCCCCTCTGGCATGGCCTCCCCCACTGCATCTGGCCTGGATGCAGGTATTTAAAAGAGCTTGGGGAAGTTATTCGAAAAAGACTCTGGCCTTCAACTCCCACTTCAACTCCTGATTTTGGTTCTCATTGGGATGGATGGTCCAGAGCACTCCTGGGCTCAGGAGGAGAGCAGCTCCCCTGCAAGGGGCAGGGTCACCTGTGCCCACAGCGGCAGGGCCTGGTCCGTGGGGACTGCGGGTGGGCATAGTCCACAGTGCCCGTGACCAGTCCTCTGAGCGGCAGGGCCTGGGAGGGGCATTGACGGGCCGGCGAGGACGGGCGTGAGTGCTGGTCTGGGCATCACTGGTGTTGCTCTGAGCGGGAAGGAGATGCTATTCCAGCAAGGGTGACGTCAGGTCTGGACCCTCAAGTGGACACTGTGTTTTGGCTCTGGAACTGGCGTGGCCCAACAGGATTTTCTGCAAAACAGGAAGTGGTCTCTGTGTGTTACGTCCAGTCTGGTGGCCACAAGTCACGGGCTGGTGAGCACCCGAGGAATTGAATTCTGTGGTGGGAATCCAGGTTCGGGAGAGGTCGTCAGGCAGGTGCATAGACGATGTGAGCTGTGAGCTTCACGCCCGAGGAATCCACTCTTCCTGCTGGACGCGTGGACGGTGGTGACGGCCTTTTCCCAGCAGCAGCGCCTGGAGCTGGCCCCTGCTGGGGGCGCTGTCTCCGTGGGGCTCGTGGCATCCCGGGGGTCTTGGTCACTCTGGTGCCCTGTTTGCAGGTACAAACCTGCAGTTCTTTGTTTTGTTTTGTTTTGTTTTGAGACAGAGTCTCGCTTTGTTGCCCAGGCTGGAGTGCAGTGGCATGATCTCGGCTCACGGCAAGCTCCGCCTCCTGGGTTCCCGCCATTCTCCTGCCTCAGCCTCTGAGTGGCTGGGACTACAGACGCGCACCACCACGCCTCGCTAATTTTTTGTATTTTTAGTAGAGACGGGGTTTCACCGTGTTAGCCAGGATGGTCTCGATCTCCTGACCTGTGATCCGCCCGCCTCGGCCTCCCAAAGTGCTGGGATTACACGCAGGAGCCACCGCACCCTGCTGAGACCTCCATTCTTTGTGTATAAATCAGGTGGTCTGCAACTGACATAAGGTAAAGTTCACTATTTAGGTGTAGCCTTCAGCAGCGTATGCAGGTGGGTAGACAGCACCACAGCTAAGATACGTTCCCACAGCCCAGAACACTCCTTCGGGGTGGATTTCCTACCCTGGCCCGCAGCCCCTGGCAGCCACTGCTCTGGGGCCTGTTCCCACCATTTTGCCTTTTCCAGGAGGCCACGAGAGTCAAACCCTGGAGGGACCATGCCGTCTGCCACCGCACTGGTCCTGCACTGTGTGGCTGTGAGCCAGGTCGCCCCCCCACTGCCCGTGGGTTTCCATCATACAGACACACCTCAGTGGCCTCATCCACTCGCTGGATTGTGTCTAATCCTCAGGAATTATGAATAAAGTCACCGGACGCATTCTTGGATAGGTCTTTATGTGGAGAATGTTTCTGTTTCTTACTCTGAGATAAATAGGTGAGAATGAGTTGCTGGGCCCACTGTAGGGTGTGTTTTTACTTTCATTAGAAACTACCCAACCGTGTCTCCAGGTGGCCGCCCAGTCCGCCTTCTCTCCAGCAGCGGGTGAGAGCAGCAGGTGTTTGTCTCCTGCCCAGCCCTTAGGTCTGAGTTTTTATTCTCTAGTTAACGTTTCTACTCCCATAGGTGCGCACTGTCTCACTGTGGTTTTGATTACGTGTCCATGAAGAGCGGCGTTGAGGACTTTTCATGGGCTTAGTGGCTGCTCTATTCCTTCTTTGGTAAATTGTTCAAATCTTTTGCCCTTTTAATTGGGTTGTTTTCTTGTTATTTTTTTGAGTTCCGTGTATTCCGGATACGAGTCCATCACAAGAGTGCTTTGCAAATATTTTCTTCCTGTTTGTGACTTGTATTTCATTTTCTTACCATTGTCTTTGAAGAACAGAAGTTTTAATTTTTGATGGTCCAGTTTATCACATTTTTTTCTTGTACGATTTGTACCTGTGGTGTCATGTCTAAGAAAGTCTTGCCTATCCCACAGTTGTGGCAGTTTTCTCCCGGAAAGCGTGTGCTTTCAGCGTTTACATTTAGTTCCATGATCTGTTACAAGCTAGTTATCACTTATGGCACAAAGAAAAGGGTCAGGATTCCGTTTTTTCCATGTAGACATCCGCTCGTTCCGGCATCCTTGGTTGAAAGGTGATCGTTCCTCCGTTGATGACTTTGGCACATTTCCGGCTTCATTGGCCGCATTGCTTGGGTCTGTTTGTGGCCTCTGTATTCTGTTCCGTCTGAGGTAGGAGGCGGGACTGGACTCTGGAGGCAGGGCTCGGACACCGGACCAAATTGAGGACTAGCTACGACAGGGATGGGTGGGAGCAGCTTTCCATCAGACACGCCCACCAGTGCGCCGTGTCAGCTTACCATCGCCATGGCAAGGCCTGGAGGTTACCACCCCTTTCCATAGGAACAACCCCGTGACTCGGAAGTTACCACCCTTTTTCTAGAAGTGTGTGCATAATCTGTCCCTTAATGGGCACATAGTTAAAAGTGGACATAAACAAAACTGCAGGACTGCCCGGAGCTGCCACCCTCAGCACCCCGCCTGTGGGGAGCCCTGCTCTGCGGGAGCGGTTTCAGAGCTATCACACTGCCGCCTCCATAAAACTGTTTTCTTCCACCACCACCTCGTTCTCAAATTCTTTCCTGAGTGAAGCTAGAGACCCTCTGAGGCTAAGCCCCAAGCCCTGGCCATACGTGTGCTCCCCCTGTCCTCATGCCAGTACCAGCGTCTCGATCACTGTGGCTTCATAGCAGGTCTTACGTTGTAGTGTAAGGTCCTCAAATTTGTTCTTAAATTTGTTTTGCTCTTCTGGATCCTCTGAATTGCCATTATGTATTTTTGAATGAGTTTCTCAATTTCCAAAATAGTCCCACAGGAATTTTGACTGGGATTACATCGATCTGTAATTCGGGGAGAATTAATATCTTAACAAAATTGAGTCTTCAAAGCCATGGACATGGTATATCTTGGTGTATCTTCCCACATGCCTGAGTCTGTACAATTTCTCTCATCCGTGTTTTGTGATGTGTTTTCAGCCTACACATTTTGCACATTTAAAAACATTTATTTCTCTGTGTTTTATGTGTTTAATGGAGTGGTCAAAGATTTCTCAGATAGTCCACCAAAAGCACAAACCTAAAAGCATAATTTTGTGAATGGTGCTTTTTTTGTTTAATTTTCATGGTCATTGACGCCTCCCTCCTGACTTTGCATTCTCTGTTCTTGCTAAATACACCAACTAGTTCTATTAGCTCTGCTTGTAGATTTTTTTTGTACATTCTATGAATAAAGGTTTTTATTTCTTCCTTTGGGATCTGTATGACCTTTGTTTTTCCTCGTGGCCCCGGCTGGGACACAGGTGGGGTCAGAGCAAGGCACGTGCGTCTCAGCCGCACTCCGCGTCTCAGCCACACTCCCCTTCTCAGCCACACTCCCCGTCTCGGCGGCTCTCGCTGAGTGGTGTCCTGTAGCTCTTTCCCCTTTTTCTGGTCCGTCGGCAGCTGGTTCCCCATCTGATGCCCTCCAGACCCCTGGCTCCTCCTTTCTGAACGGGCCTGGCCAGCACAGATGCAGCAGAAGAAAGTGACCCTTCTGGCCTCTGGTGGTGAGAAGGCCACTGCCTTTGCCCAAGTGAGAAAGGGAGGCCCGGCCGGGCGCGGTGGCTCAAGCCTGTAATCCCAGCTCTTTGGGAGGCCGAGACGGGCGGATCACGAGGTCAGGAGATCGAGACCATCCTGGCTAACACGGTGAAACCCTGTCTCTACTAAAAAATACAAAAAACTAGCCGGGCGAGGTGGCGAGCGCCTGTAGTCCCAGCCACTCGGGGGGCTGAGGCAGGAGAATGGCGTAAACCCAGGAGGCGGAGCTTGCAGTGAGCTGAGATCCGGCCACTGCGCTCCAGCCTGGGCGACAGAGCGAGACTCCCGTCTCAAAAAAAAAAAAAAGAAAGGGAGGCCCAGAGTGTTCGGTCAACTTTTTGGTGTGACTCAAATAGGTAGGGACAACCCTGTGGATTGGGCACATCAGAGAAATTTCAGTAGACGCCGCGGCCTTCGGATCAGGCATTCTCTCAGGTCAGCATCTGGAGATACGAACATGCATGCTTTAGAAGTCTGCATGTCCCCATTGTTGAATGTGGCTGGCTTCTAGAAGCAGAGGTTGGGGGCTGGTGACAGAAGTGACCCCACATCGGGAATGAGGTGGCGGGGGCAGGAATCCCTTCTTGAAGGGATTTTAAATCCTTTTGAATGTTGTGGATTTTGTTCTGTTTCTGTTACCTATTAAAAAATTAAGGGAAGTAGTTCTAAAAATAAAGACTTGTAATCATATGCCAGTTACAAGATTCTTATCCACGTAAATATGTGACTTCTCCCGTCCCAGTTTCAGCTCATAAAAATGTGAAGACACAGTGACACTGCAAGTATTTAAAACTTCTGACTTCAAAACTGAC
>NW_012116344.1:84265-87312 GCF_000951035.1 Colobus angolensis palliatus
GCAGGAAGGCATAGACGCAAGCTCCATCTTCCTGCAGCCCCAGCCTGCTTGTCTCCGGGGTGTGCAGAGTGGGACCTGCCCCTCCAGGGTCACCGCAGGACTGACTGAGATGGCACCTGTGAGAGGCTGGTGGTGGAGTGTTCCCAAATTTACTGAGGCTAGCCAGCGAGTCAGGCCAAAGCGTGAGATTGTCAGATGCCAGGCCGGGGTTGTTCTGATAGGAGCCTGCGGAGGTTTTTTGAGACGCGGAAATGTAAAAGGATCTTCCTTGGAGGAGAGAACCGGGCTGGACTGTGCTGTCCTGGCGTGAGGCAGGGTGGCTGGGTAGGAGGCCCAGGCCGCTCCCTGGAGCCTGGGTTGTGTACAGTGTGCTCAGACCCTGCAGCTGTGGACGCTGCAGTGGAACCGGGGTCTGCTGGGACCCAGAGTTTCTCGCTTCGGTGACTGGACCAGGATCCTTCAGGAGGGTGTGTGTGTCTCTGGGTGCAGAAGGAAGACGGGAGGAGTCTGCCAACATTTCCTTCCTCACTCCTGCGCTCGTGTGTGCTTTGCGATGGGCTCAGACGTCACGTGTATGCGACTCCCTGGGAATTCATGTGCGTCTGTCGCCAGAGGTGCACGTGCTGCGGGGGTGCTCGCCGTGGTGGGTGGAGGGGTCCGCAGTGCGTGGGGGCCAGTGGCAGGGTTGACGTACTGGTGCTGCGAGGGGACGCAGGATGGAAGACGGCTCAGTGCCCAATGGCTGACAAGCCCTGTCCTGCCAGGGATGGGATGAGCATGCGTTTGCCCCACCGTGAGAATGTTTCCGGAATGAGGTGAATGTATGAGCAGATAATAATGGTTACAGATGCGAATCTGCACATATAAATCCATACTACGTAAATGTATATTGTACAAATATATTCTGATATGTATTTTCATTGGAAGTCTAGCTCCAAAGTCCTAAGCCTGTTTAAGGCACAGGAAATGGTTTAGAGTAGATGTCCCCAGACTTTGGGGCCCACAGAAGTGCCCAGGGACCTGTGGTGGTGCAGATTCAGGCCCACACCAGAGCTTCTGTTCTCCTCCGTCTGGAGAAGGCCAGGAATCTACACTTCCAGGCTCTCCAGGGGCCCCAGAAGGCGGCTCATGGATCACACTTTAGAGGCACGGATTCAGACCAGCCCATGTCATGTGGGAAAGCTGCAGCTCATTCTAGCTGTCAGTCCTCCCTGCGAATAACCCGAGCACCCACATGCATGCACACGTGTGTGTACGTGTTACACGTGTTCACACACGGAAGCTAACTCTAGGCACACGTGTGTTTCAAGCTGTGGCTCGCACAGGTGCACACGTGTCTCTCTTGCGTGATGCTGCTGCCGTGGTGGTGTGTGAGGCATGAGGTGTTCACTTGTGAGAACGGGACTCTCATGCACCCAGCAAGCTCCGGTGTGCCTCCCCCCGTGAGAACTGGCCACAGACCACAGTGAGAGTGAGGTGCGCATTGCCGATGGACTGGACGTTCACATCTTCCCAGCGAAGCCTCCCGAATGCCTTACTGGAAGGGAGATGGCGTAGACTTACCCCTGCACCTGATTATTTTGACTTTTTAGTATCAATTTTTAGAGACACAGTATCACTATGCCCAGCTCATTCTTTTTGTTTTGTAGAAAAGGTTTCGCCATATCGCCCAGGCTGGTCTCACGCGACCCTCCCCCCAGGCCTCCCAAGCGTGGGGATTCCAGGCATGAGCCCCGCGCCCAGCCGGTGCCCCATTCTGAATTAAGCTGTTGGAAATGAGCTGCAGTGATAATGGGCTGCCTTCTGCTCGCAGGCGTCCTGGCTCTGGGGCCTGTGCCTGTGGTGAAGTCTCCTCTGCTTGTATTGCAGGGAAGGTGGCCATCCAGAAGGAGGACTTGCAGAAGTACCACAACAGGGACACCTGGTTCCAGCTGCAGCACGTGGACGCCGACTCGGAGGTGCAGGTGAGACCTCGGCACAGCCCCAGAAACCGAGCCCCGGGACGCCGTGGGGCCTCTAGATGCGCACGGCTCTGACTGTGGCTGAAGGCGTAGGTTGGGCTTTGGCATTGACGGGGAGTAACCGTGAGCCTGCTTGTGCTAGGAGCGCGCCCGGGCTCCGCCCAGGGTTTTTGGGTTTTCCTTTGTCATGCACAACTGAGGCAGCCGTAAAAGCCAACATGGTGGGAAAGGACAGGCACACGTCATTGAGGGCCAAGAGAACACGAGTGGGGAAGGGCCGAGTCAGGGTCAGCCCGCAGGGACCCTCGCTTCCCCGCAGTTGGCTGGGTGGGCTGCTCCCTGGCGCTCGACACCAAGAAGGTTCTAGCGGAAAGAACATGCTGGTTTCCCAAGTGTCCATTGTCGGAAGTGACCAGGGGCTCACCCCACCTTGCCGGGACTGTGTGCCGACTGGCGCTGGCCCTGGCCCTGTCCAATGGGAGGAGCTTGTCCCACCTCCCCATGCAAGACCAGGGGCTCCAGTGCTGGGACCCACATCCCAGACCCTTGTGTTTACGGCTGCTACGGACGGACGCACGGTGCCCAGCTGCCCGGCAACAGCTGCTCCAGGCTTGCCTGTAAGAGAGAGAGCAGTGGGGGTCAGTCTGCCCAGCCCAAACCTGCACGAGCTCCTGTGGGGTCACCCTGAGCCCTGGTCCATGACATGGAGCAGCTGCAAAGGCCACAAGCAAGAGGCACCGTGGCCCGACCCTGGAACCTGGGAGGCTTCCTGGGTGGGTCCTCGGCTGGAATTCAGTGTGTGTCTGAGTGTAGAGTCCCAGCACAGGCCGCCGGGCTCGGAGCCAGCTCCCTCATCGGATTGTTGCCAACGTCCTCTGCAAGCCTCAGTTTCCCCATCTGGGTGGGTTTGTGAAGCGGGCTGGAATGGCGTGTGTGCCACTCGATGGCGCCTGGAGCATTGTAAAGTGGTGGCGGTGACTGTTGTTTCTACACCTGGAGGCTGGCATCCGGGACAAATCCCAAAAATAGGTTCCTTGTGAGAACTTTGCCTGAGACTTCAGCAGAGGCAACTGGATGGGTCGGATG
>NW_012116344.1:88376-90518 GCF_000951035.1 Colobus angolensis palliatus
TCTATGCTATTTTTTCCAGTTTTTTATGTGGTAAAATAGAGACATCATGACATTTACCATTTTAACCATTTAAAATGTCCAAGGCAGTGGCACAGTATTAAATATGTTCATAATATGGTACAACCATCACCACCACCCATCTCTAGCACTCCTTTCATCTTGCAAAGCGGAACCTCTGTCCCCTCTGTCCCCTGGCTAGAGGTTTATTCACGCGCTTCCGTCCCTCCTCCCCCCGGCAGCCCCATCGCACTCTGTCTCTGATGCGGGCCACTCCCCGTGGCTCATGGCAGTCAGCTCTGCCCTGCTGGTCGTCCTGAGGCTGATGTCGCTCCACACGACGTCCTCCAGGTCGCTTGTGGTATCAGAACCTCCTTCCTTCTGAGGCTGAGGAATGATCCGAGGTGCGAAGCGTGTGCTGGTGGTCCGGTCGCCTGTCGATGGGCTGTTGTGACAGTCATCACAGGGGAGACTGTGCAACCACCACGAAGATGAGGACTCAGACGTTTCATCTCCACGAAGCTGTAAATAAGAATGCCGCCGGCTGATCTCACGGCTGGTAGACTCTCATAATTAACGCCCGAGGCGGCTGGCGTGCCCATGGCCAAGTCCGGCATCCTCTAAGCCTGCCTCTCACTGTCCGGAACGTGAGGATCCTGGACCGAGTGGTGTCAGTCTCCCAGGAATTTGCACTTTATGGAAGGCAAATGTGAGCTGTTGTCTAAAAGGCAGGAGGCAGGGTCAGTGCTCTCTGATGCCCGCGGGTCCCAGGCGGGTGCTGCCCTGCTCACTTCACTGACGCAGTCAGCCCCAACGCCACCCAAAATGTGGCCGTGACAGGGAGCAGCGTCCCTGCTGGACTCCAGCCAACCTTTAAAACCTCAACTCTAGGCTGGGCTTGGTGGCTCATGCCTATAATCCCAGTACTTTGGGAGGCCAAGGCAGGTGGATCACCTGAGGTCGGGAGTTTGAGACCAGCCTGACCAACATGGTGAAACCCCGTCTCCACTGAAAATACAAAATTAGCCGGGCGTGGTGGCGGGCACCTGTAATCCCAGCTACTCAGGAGGCTGAGGCAGGAGAACCACTTGAACCCAGGAGGCGGAGGATGCGGTGAGCCAAGATTGTGCCCCTGCAGTCCAGCCTCGGCAACAAGAGTGAAACTCCATCTCAAAAGAAGAAGAAGAAGATGAAAAACCCACGGCTCCAGTCTCAGGGCCGCCATTTCATCGTAAGATGTCACAGTGACCGTTTTCAGGAAGGCAGGGGGGTGGCAGTGCCGCTCCTTGAGTCCCTCCGCTCTGATTCCCAGGAAACGTCCTGTGTCCGGACAGTAAGTGTCACAGACGCGGCCCACGGGGGAGGCCAGTGAGTGCGTCGCAGAAATGGGGGAAACACGATTAAACCTTTCTTGCTTCCTTCTGGAGCGGACACTGTTGGAAGGTCTTTGTTAAATCACTTCATGGTGCAGCGTTGTGCCCTCTGACCCTCCCCCGACGCAGGGCAGTGTCAGCGTCAGATGCCAGCGGGGGCACTGCCTGTGACAGCGAGGCATCCGAGGTGATCTGGGCGCCTGGGGGGGTCACTGAGCTCCTTTATAAGCCGGGCATTCAAGCGCATCTGTGACGTATTCAGAAAACAGCACAGCCCTGCGAGGGATCACAGCAAATCCCCGAGTCCGCTGTCCGCCCGAGAGACACCTGCGTGTTTTCCCCCTTGGAGCTTTCCAGTTGCACCATGAAATCAGTGACTGGGGTAGAAATTCCAGCCTCCTGCCACAGCCTCTGGGAATTTTGTGTTTGTGCAGTAGACAGTCCTCTTGGAAGGATTTTCAGAGCAAACAAAGTCACTGTCCGTCGTCCAGGGCCAAGCTTTTACGTTTCTCCAGGGTTGCAGGAGGAGAGGGCCAAGGTTAGGCTTCCTTCCTCGTGGCCTCTGTGTCCCCTCTCACCTGCCCGCTGACTTTGTCTCCCCTCTGCAGCCGGCGTGGAACAGCCCTGCATCCAAGGCGCCTCTGTCCTGGCTGCCTTCTGGGCCGCTGCCCGCCCAGCTGGGGACGCAGCAGCCGGTGGGAGGGGGCCAGGACCCTGACCTGGCCCCCCGCACTGCTCTCTCCCTGGGGAAGGCCTTCCTGAGAAAGATGGA
>NW_012116344.1:99575-99919 GCF_000951035.1 Colobus angolensis palliatus
GCAGACAGGCGGACACTGATAGGCAGACACACACACACAGTTTCATGCACACACAGCCGTGTGCACACAGATGGACACACATACATAGTTGCACGCCCACACAGACACATAGCCACATGCACAGACACACACAGCTGCATGCACACACAGGCGAACATGCACACAGCTGCACACAGGTGGACACGTACACACAAGCAGATACAGTCACATGCACACACAGGTGGACACAGCCACACAGACGGACACACAGTTGCACACAGGTGGGCACACAGCTATACACAGGCGGACACGCACACACAGCAGCACAGATGGACACACATAGTCGCATATATGCCATATATGCA
>NW_012116344.1:100697-101916 GCF_000951035.1 Colobus angolensis palliatus
TTGGACCCCTCACTTCTGAGGCAGTGACCTGCTCTCAGCAGAGCCGGGAGCCTGGGCAGCCACATCGGGCCGAGCAGCCAGGCAGGCAGCTCTCCGGAAGGAAGGCCACGGCTGGGACCCTGCATATTGGGGGCCAGACGTGCCCGTCGGCTGCGGCAGGGCGGAGCCACCTGCTCCCTTTGCCCTCTAGGCTTTCCCTGGGCTGCTGGCGGCCTGTGGGAGCGCCACAGCGCCTGACGCCCCGTCCTCATGCCTTGCAGGGCAAAGTGCACCTGGAGCTGCGGCTGAGCGAGGTCATCACAGACACTGGGGTCGTCTGCCACAAGCTCGCCACACGGTAAGACGTGTCCTCACCAGGGACTGAGCACACAGCGCGTGGCCTGTCTGGCTCCCGAGGAGCACGCAGGGGTTTTCAAACCAACACACAAGAATTTCCAGAGCCGGTGGCTCCCCAGGATGACGCTGTTTAGAGGTTCTGGCCCCCCCAGGATGATGCTGTTGTAGACGTCCTGGGCCCCCAGGATGCCGCTGTTTTAGAGGTTCTGGCCCCTCAGGATGATGCTCTTTTGGACGTCCTGCCTCCCAGGATGACACTGTTTAGAGGTTCTGGCCCCCCCAGGATGATGCTGTTTTAGATGTCCTGGGCCCCCAGGATGACGCTGTTTTCAGGGTCCTGCCCCCCCCCGATGACACTGCTTTAGGTGCCCTGTCACACACTCCCGGCGTCCTCACTAAAGCACATGCTCACCTCAGAGGTGGTGTTTTGGGCTTTTGCGAACGGCCGGCGTGATTCAGTGTCACACCGAGGCAGAGCGGCTGACGTGGGCCCTCCCTGCCTTCCAGGGAGGAAACCGCATCTCACAGCTTGAACTCAGGCCTCCTGCCCGACCCAGAGCTGTCTTGCCATTTCCCCGGGGGTCCGCGCTCCCTCCTGACGCCGCCTCTGCTTCTCTCCTCAGCATCGTCAAGTGCCCAGGGCCTCCCCATCGTGAATGGGCAGTGCGACCCCTACGCCACCGTGACGCTGGCAGGACCCTTCAGGCAAGTGGCCTCACGCCTCGGGTTTCCGTTCTGGTCCTGGGGGGGCGAGGGTCCAGCTCTGAAATCACGAGGCCACCGCCTCATTTGGGAGGAGGCAGGAGGTTGCGCTTTGAGGTAGAATATGTAATTTTTACTTCGTTTTGTTTTCTTTATTGCTCCAAACCTGCTCTGTAGAAAA
>NW_012116344.1:105387-106904 GCF_000951035.1 Colobus angolensis palliatus
GCCAGCCCCTTTTTCGAGAGAAGGAAGCACTATCGTTGGTTCCTTTTTACACCAAGCTTTGAATTCAGGAGTGAAGTCCTAGTTACTGAATTTTTTAAAAGCACACAAAACAAAACATGTTTTAAATATTCCCCTTTTTAAAGGCAGATGCTCCTGCCTGGCCACTTGGCACATTTCCGAAGTGTCCTTGCGCAGATCAGCGGTCCCCTCTGTTCCTTCTGAAAGGAGTGCGCTGTGGGTTCTTGTGCAGCCTGTCAGCCCTCCCCGGCCCCAGACGCCAGTGCCTCTGTGGTGCCTCTGCCCTGCAGGATTCGCAAGGGCAACAGAATCACCAGCCTTCCGGAATCTTCTCCCCCCAGGGGGATGCCCGTGATGGGCACAGCGTGGTTAGACCTGCTGAGTTTTAGCCCCCGGGTAGGGCCGGCCACGCGTCACTGGGGTTTCAGGCCCGTGGGTAGAGCTGGCCACACATGACTCCGGGTGTTTCAGGCCCGTGGGTGGGTCCTGGCCATGAGGGACTGGGGTACAGTCCTGTAGACTTGTTGCAGCCGGGGATGCTGTGTGTCTGTCAGAATTTCACAGCCCCAGGTCTGAGGGGACACGTCCCATCCCGCACCAGGACAGAGCATTAGTGGAAGCCGCTGCCGTGTTAGACGTTAGCAGAAGCCTCACGATGCTGGGCCTGGGCTACTCAGGGAGATTCGTGGACCATGCTGTGGCCACGGTTCTCCCCCTGCTGTGGTGTGTGCATGGCCCCTGAATCCACTTCATGCCCCAGGTCGTGAGCGATCTGGGGACACGGTTCTACATTTGGGGGCAGGGCATTCACAAGCGCCCAGTGTTGTTTCGAGGCACATTTTCATGTGACGAAAGCAGAGAGCCCCTGGCTGTTGAGTCAGGCAGCCCATCCTCCATGGGCACCCTCCTCTCTATGGCCCAAGTTCTCCGTCATCCCCTGCAGTGAGCCCTGCAGATGGAGGCTGCTGGGCCGTATGCTGGGACGGCGCGAGAGGCACACGCCACAGTCCCCTGAGGGTCTCGCTTGCCCGCCGTGCACAGGCTGCTGACATTGGGCCTGTTGTGGGCAAAGGGGACAGATGGTGCTGGAGCCGAGAGCGGCAGCAGCCACGTAGCTCCTGGGTGCCCGCAGCGATGCCCGGCTCCTTCCTATCTAAGAGCCTGGGCTCTGAGTCTGGGCCCATGGCCTTCCGCCTTCCTCTGCCTGCCCATTACCACTGGGAGACACTCGTCTTTGTTCCAAAGCCACAGGCTGGTCTGATGTGTTTTAAACGTGCCCCGTGGGCTGAGCCTTGATGGAGACTCTGGGAGGCACTGCAGGCTCCCCTCTGCTCCTCGGGTAACGAAGCGTGGCCCGTAATCTCTGCTTCACCCGGGCTGCCGCCATCAGCGAGAGCTGTACCAATGCTGTTTTTCAGAGTTGACCTCTGGAACGCCAGTAACCTGAAGTTTGGAGATGAATTCCTGGGAGAACTAAGGATCCCGTTGAAAGTCCTGCG
>NW_012116344.1:106954-107669 GCF_000951035.1 Colobus angolensis palliatus
CTCTCGGCTGGGCGGCCTCTGTGGAGACCCTGTCCCCTTTGACTCGAGTGAAACGTTCTCACCTGGTCCTGGGTTCGTGTATCCTGCGTGTGGTCATAGAGGCTGCATCGTCAGCCTTTGCCATGGAGCCCCCACCTCCCTTTCCTGGCTCCTCAGCGCCTCCCACGGGAAACGGGGAAATTGCTTGCGGGTTCATGCAGGTCGGGACGTGATCCCAGGCCCAGGATTTAGAGAGCCCCACGATCCGGCTGACTCAGAGGTCTGGGGAGGGCGGGCCCCAGAATGTGCCCTTCACAAACGCTGGTGGGTTCTCCCCTCCCGGTGAAAATAGGCTGGATTCCTGTTTCTTTTTGAACGTAGCCTCTGTTCCTTCTGTACCAACAAATGCCCCCATCCCCTGTGAAGAGGCAGATGAACCTGCCCTGAAGCCCCCGAACCTTTCCATGCTGGACAGGGAAGGAACGAAACGGCTCCCTCCTGACCCTCCCCAGCCGGGCCTGAGACCCCAAGCCTGGGATGCTCCTGAGCCTGGGATGCACCTGCTTTCTTTAGGTTATTTTGGAGAATGTGCCATCAAATCCCTGGTCACGCCCCCTCCCAGGCCCTGGCACTGCCCCAGCGGGACCCTTACCGGGACATGTGGAGCCGGTGTGTGGCTCAGGCCCTACGGCTGCTGGGAGGCGTGGTTTTGTGGTTGAGAACCGTAGGAATGTCC
>NW_012116344.1:110824-113663 GCF_000951035.1 Colobus angolensis palliatus
AGTCGCGGGAGGCGTGCACTGCCAGGCGTGGACTGTGTGCCGCGGCCTCATGCCCCATGTGTCCCTCTGCCATGTGTGTGAGGGCAGGTTTCCATCCCAGAAACTGAAACGCACGTGTCTTTTGATTCTATGAAGACGGCACAGGCACAGGCTCCCTGAGCTGAGTTAGGCTTCCTCCTACGCTGAGCGAACCCCTGGCCGGCCCAGCCACCACAGACCCCAGAGAACCCCAGGGGGTCATGCCTCGGACACGGGCTCCACCCACCTGCCGGGGCTCGTGCCTCGGACGCGGGCTCCACCCACCTGAGGGGGCTCGTGCCTCGGACGCGGGCTCCACCCACCTGACGGGAGGTCGTGCCTCAGACACGGGCTCCACCCACCTGAGGGGGTCGTGCCTCGGACACGGGCTCCACCCACCTGCGAGCTTAGATTGCCTGGCCCACAAATCAGAGCAGAGAGGGCTCCTGGGTGACTGCGTGGGGTAGAACCAAAGATGGAAGAGTGGCCGGGCAGGAAACATCACCCACAATGACCAGGTGCCAAGGTGCCCTGCCAGGCTCACCAGCCCAAGGCCCCCACCTGTGACATCAGGAGCCACGGTATGCTTTGGTTGAAATAATTTTCATTTCCACCTGCTGCTGACACTGCTGGCTGTGGGTCTTCACGGCGAATCACTGACCACTTCTGCGCGGGTTCCCAGAAACCCGTTCCCTCCATGTTGCACCCCCCATCCCCCTCCGCGTTTCCCCCGTTGACTCCTGCGTCTTTGACTCCAACACTTGCTTCCTGGGGATCCCTAGTGACCAGCCCTGCCGGGGGTCTTCTGTGGGGAATCCTGGGGGCTGCACTCTGGGGAATCCTAAGGGACCACCCTCCTGACCAGTCGGCCTCAAGCAGGCAGCTGGGCTGCCCTGAGAGCTGCTCCTTGGCAGGTTCAGCCTCACGCCTCCCTCCGTGTGTCCCTCCCACCCAGGTACTTCCTGCAGCCCCGGGACAATGGTAGCAAGAGCCTAAAGCCAGACGACCTGGGCTCCCTGTGGCTGAACGTGGTATACACGGAAGACCATGTGTTTTCTTCTGACTATTACAGCCCTCTGCGGGACCTGCTGTTGAAGTCTGCGGACGTGGAGGTGCTTGTCTATGCTGTGGCCTGTGGGTGTGGGCAGGAGGTGCCACCTGCCTGGGGCCCCGCCCCACGCGTTGCCCCACCCCAGAGGGCACCTCCTCCCTGAGGGGACCTTTTCCGCACCTCCCAGCCGGGCCTGTTTCCCGCCCAGATGTCTGGACCCCTTTGCTGGGGGCACTGGTCCGTTGGCAGGTGGAGCCGTGGGAGCCTGGTGATGCTGATGACTCTCCGGGTTGTTTGAGGGGGACCCCATCATCAGGGTTCCTCTGCCGGCTCAGGAGCCCTAGAGCTGGCTGCATTTGGGGGTTGCTAGGAGGAGGTGCAGACGCCCCTCCAAGGGCCCAGCCAAGCAGCAGCAAATGGGAAGTTTTGGTGCTTTTGTGAATATATGTGTTTCTGTCTCAGCAAAGAGCCGTATCTATTGTGGCTGGAAGTGAGACCCCAGCCAGGGTGGGGACAGGCCTCTGAGGGTTCCACACCCCGGGCCCCGGCACTGACCTTGCCCCTCCCCGCAGCCCGTGTCAGCGTCCGCGGCCCACATCCTGGGCGAGGTTTGCCGGGAGAAGCAGGAGGCGGCCGTCCCGCTGGTGCGGCTCTTGCTACACTACGGCAGGGTGGTGCCCTTCATCAGTGCCATCGCCAGCGCGGAGGTGAAGCGGACCCAGTGAGTGCCCGTCCCGCCCCGCCCCGGGGGAGAGCGGCCTGGACCCGCTGCAGGGATGGCAAGGTCATCGCCGGGAACCACGTCCTGGCGCAGGGCTTGAGGGAATTCAAGGGTCCACAGAAACCGTGTGGATTCAGGCTTGCTTTCACAGACGCAGTTAATGATTCTTTTTCTTTTCTTTGAAAGCCCCATTTGCCTTTGAAATCCCGGGTAGAGTGAGTGAGTGAGGAGGGGAAACGGCTCCCAGGCTTGAGAACAGCTCAGGTCCCCTCCCTGGGGCACTTGGGGAGCCCATGAAAACGGGGCACGGCTTCCCTCAGGACCTGCTGAGCGCTGTTTCCAGACGCCTTTTTCTAGAAACATCGGGCTGCACCTGTGGCCACCGTAGCTGGCAGGAGGGGTTTGCTTCTCTGCTGGCCCTCGGATCCTGCCAGGGTCTGGTGCTCAATTCTCTGTGCAGGCACAGGCCGCAGAGGGCGAGAGGATGGGAGCAAAGGCCAGGCAGGCTCCTCCTGAGCTGGTGGCCACGCAGGCAGCCACGTGGTTCCCTCTGGCACTGTTGACACAGGAAGGTTCCATGGCCAGGGCCTCGAGCTCCTGGCCTGGTTGTGCTGCTTGTAAAACTTCAGGAAGCCGACTGATGGGCGTGCGCTGACCTCACGGCGCACAGGCAGGGGCTCGGGGCCAGGCTCTGCTGCGACTTGCTCTTCCGCGTCCCCAGGAGACAAACGCTGTCCCCATCGCCATTTCCCAGGGACCCCAACACCATCTTCCGAGGAAACTCACTGGCGTCCAAGTGCATCGACGAGACCATGAAGCTGGCGGGGATGCATTACCTGCACGTCACCCTAAAGCCCGCCATCGAGGAGGTGAGCACGGGGCCGGAGTCCTCAGCATCGCGGGGTGCGGGGAGGACTTCCCCCAACAGGGCACCGCACGGGGATCCAGCCAGACCACGAGCTGGGCGTGAACGTCCGCCCCTCCGGCCTTGCCGCAGGGATGCTGATTCATTCGCTTTTATCGAGAGGATGTTCCCTGTGTACTCCAGA
>NW_012116344.1:114369-118601 GCF_000951035.1 Colobus angolensis palliatus
CCCCTCCGTGCCTCACCGTGCCTCACCATGCTCCTCCGTGCCTCACCATGCCCCCTGTGCCCCTGCGTGCCTCACCATGCCCCTCTGTGCCTCACCGTGCCCCTCCGTGCCTCACCGTGCCCCTCCGTGCCTCACCACGCCCCTCCGCACCTCGCCGTGTCCCTCCGCGCCTCACCGTGCCTCCCCATGCCCCTCTGTGCCCCTCCGTGCCAGTGGCCGCGTTCGGGGAGCTGTCTCGGCATTTTCTGGATGAGGCTCAGGGTCTGCATCTCAGCCAGGCCTGAGCCCCCCTCCTCCCTCCCTGCCTGCGCCACCAGAACCCACTCACAGAGCCCCGTCTTCAACCTCTCCCCAGATATGCCAGAGCCACAAACCCTGTGAAGTAGACCCTGTGAAGCTGAAAGATGGAGAAAACCTTGAAAACAACATGGTAGGTTTTGTTCAGGAACGCAACCAAAGCCAGTCACCTGCTTGGGGTCTTTCAGCCGGTGGCTGCCTGGAAGCTCTGACTCACCCCGTGACCCCGGTTGGGGTGGGCGCAGGACCGGGCGTAGGGATACCTGCCACGCCTGGCTACAGTACGCTGGCTGCACTGCTGGGAGGCCTCAGCCACCGCGTTAGACCTGGCCTGTGTGCTCGGCTCTGCCTCCCCTGGGGTGTCCCGGCCAGCTTTGGGGATCTGGTCTGCACACCCAGCTCTGCCTCCCCTGGGACGATGGCTCCTGCCCCCGCCTTTTCCTGGGACAGGATGGCCTCCCTGCCTCCCCAGGCTGTCCCCAGAGCTGTGTCCTGCGTTTTAAAACAGCAAAACTCCCTGATGTTGAACTTGCCCCAACATTTTAGTCACTTTACATGATACTTCTCGCAGACCGTGCTGTTTGGTCATCTCTGTATATAAATGACCGGACAGAGCTCTTGCCTCGGGCACGTTCTAGTGAGTGTCGTTCCCCACTCAGTAAACGAGGTTGGGGCAGAGCGGGGGAGCGGACGTGGCGCCCCGAACGGGGTGTAGTGATTTTCGCACGTGAATCGCCACAGCTCCCAGCACAGATTTCCAGGGGTGGCTGTTCACACGTGTCTTGCTGCTGTGGCTGCCCTGCGCCCGCCCTCAGTCCCTCCCCACGCGCCCCTCCCTGGGTGTGTCCTGGTGCTACACGCGCCTGCGGGCAGCCTCGGCAGTGGGTCCCAGTGCCATGTCCCGTTGCAGGAGAACCTACGGCAGTACGTGGACCGCGTCTTCCACGCCATCACCGCGTCCGGGGTGAGCTGCCCGACCGTCATGTGCGACATTTTCTTCTCACTCCGGGAGGCGGCGGCCAAGCGCTTCCAGGGTGAGTGCCCCGGACACCCTCGTGTCACTGAGAAATGGCCCCAGTCCCGTGCAGGGTGACTCCCACCCAGGCAGAACCCCACGCAGCCCTCGCTGGACTAGAATTGTGGGGGCGTGAGCCCCAGTTCAGAGGCTGGATTTTTCCAGGGTTTTGTGCCTGGGCCACTGTTCCCCAGTTCACAACTGCAGTGGTCTCCGGGGTCCCCAGCCCTGGAGTTCATGACCGCAGTGGTCTCTCGGGGGCTGGGAAGGCCGGCCGGGCTTTGTCAGGTGAATTTTCCTGATGTGGCCCCCTGGGTTTTCCCAGTGGTTTTTTTTGTGGCTGACCCTGGCAGGGCCCAGAGTGGCGTTGGGGGCTCTGCCTGCCCGTGTCTTTGAGGAGACAGGACCCCTTGGGGAACTGCCCCTTCTTCAAACCCCCAAGCCGGAGATCCCCCAGGGACCTGGGCATCTGGCCCCCAAACTTCTCAACCTTGCCGACCCTTGGGGAGGCACCTGCACCTGCCCGTCTCCTGCGATGCTTAAGGCCCTGCCGGGACTCAGGCTCTGGGGCTGCTGAGAGGCTCGACGAGGGCCCTACTGCCCGGCTCCTCCCTTCCTTGCATGTTCTGTGGCCTCGGGACAGCTGCAGACACCCCCAGGGTGGCCATGGCCCTGCAGAGCCATCCACGCTCCTGTGTCCCCAGGAGTCAAACGCTGTCCCCACCCCTGTTTCTCAGGACATCAGACAGCCCCGGCCGAGGGGCCCAGGGGTCTCGGGGAGGCAGTTCCCAAGCACTTCCCAGCCACAGACCCACTTTGAACAAGGTGGAAGTGAAGAAATAAAACACATCCTCTCACCCAGATGAGCACAGACCACCGTGGAATGAGCCTGTGACAGGCACCGAAGGGGCTGTGCTGTGTGGTGATGATGAGAGACGGACAGAGACAGAGAGAGAGAGAGACAGACAGAGAAAGAGAGACAGAGAGGGAGAGAGAGAGACAGAGAGAGATGGAGAGAGACAGGGAGAGAGACACAGGTGGAGGGAGAGCCAGGACTGTGGCAGGGCTTCCCTGCGGACCCTCGGGGGCCACTGTGCCAGAGGGAAAGGGTCACCCTGCCACTGTCTCCTGCAGGTGACCCGGACGTCAGGTACACTGCAGTGAGCAGCTTCATCTTCCTGAGGTTCTTTGCGCCTGCCATTCTCTCCCCCAACCTCTTCCAGCTCACGCCGCACCACATGGTGAGTGACTGGCTGAGGGACCGAGGCTTTCTGAGCTGTCCCGGGACGCCGGCCTGGGTCAGGGCATCTGCGTGGCTGTGGGGGCCGACCCTGTGGAGTATGGAGTGCGTGGGGAGTGTGTGGAGTGTGGAGTACGTGTGGAGTGTGGGGAGTGCATGTGGAGTGTGGGGAGTGTGTGTGGAGTGTGGAGTACGTGTGGAGCGTGGAAGGCGTGTGGAGTGTGGAGTGTGGGGAGTGTGGAAGGCGTGGGGAATGGGGAGTACGTGTGCCGTGTGTGTGGAGTGTGTGGACGGTGTGTGGGGAGTGTGGAGTATGTGTGGGGTGTGGGGTGTGTGGAGTGTGGAGTACGTGTGGGGTGTGGGGAGTGCGTGGGGAGTGTGGAGTACGTGTGGAGCGTGGAAGGCGTGTGGAGTGTGGAGTACGTGTGGGGTGTGGGGAGTGTGGAAGGCGTGGGGAATGGGGAGTACGTGTGCCGTGTGTGTGGAGTGTGTGGACGGTGCGTGGGGAGTGCCGGTGGATGCGCTGGGTCCCAGAACGTCCTCGTTGCAGGTGGTTCACCGACCTATTTAAGCTGCGTACGTCCTGGGGGAATTGAGACAACGTCACAAAAGCAGTGGACGGTTTGACCAGGGTTTAGCTGCTGGTCACCGCCGTGCTCTCCTCCGCTGCCCATCACATGTGGAGTATTGATGATCAGCGTATCATCCATGTATTGAGTCAACAGAATCCTATTCAGCAGTGATTTGCTCCTGGCCCCAATGTGGTTGCTGGGGCCGCGGCTCTCAGGGTGCAGGGATCTGGGGTGACCGTGTTGCATGTGCAGGTGGCAGAGCTGGAAGGAAATGGCCAGGGCAAGGGGACGTGAGGGATGGCCCATTCCCCAGCACTTCTTATTTTTTTGAGACGGAGTTTTGCTCTGTCACTCAGGCTGGAGTGCAGTGGCACCATCTCAGCTCACTGCAACCTCTGCCTCCTGGGGTCAAGCAATTCTCATGCCTCAGCCTCCCTAGTAGCTTGGATTACAGGCATGTGCCACCATGCCCAGCTAATTTTGTATGTTTAGTAGAGATGGGGTTTTACCATGTTGGCCAGGCTGGTCTTGAACTCCTGACCTCAAGTGATCCACCTGCCTCGGCCTCCCAAAGTGCTGGGATTACAGGTGTGAGCCACCAAGCCTGGCCCCCAGCACTTCTAAGTTGAATTTCAAACCTCATGAAGGCTGAGATGAGCCCCAGGCAGGGCCAGGAGACTCAGCACCCCAAGACTCAGCGCCCCAGAGCCATGACCCCGCCTGATGCTTTTGACTTTGAGACGCGTCCTGCATGATGGGCTGAGAGGGTGGGTCCCCACGGTGCCATCGGATGCTGCCTGCGGGACCGTCTCAGCAGCTCCTGAGACTGGGATACCCGCCTTCTCCAGTCCTGTCTGCGTCACTGCCCCTGTTTCTCCGTAGCTCATGCACAAGTCACAGCAGCTCAGAGGTGACTCCTGCATTTCGTCCTCTGGGTGACCTGAGACAGTCACAGTATTTCTGTAAAGCTGACACAGACCTTTCTCACTCCCGCCTCCCCAGGACCCCCAGATGTCCAGGACGCTGACGTTGATCTCCAAGACCGTTCAGACCCTCGGCAGCCTGTCCAAGTCCAAATCTGTGAGTCTCTGTTCTTCATTTTCTCTTT
>NW_012116344.1:119701-120261 GCF_000951035.1 Colobus angolensis palliatus
CTGGGGCTCCGTCTGGAGAGGGCTGGGCCGCGGTGCACAGATGCCCCAGCCTCCAGGTTCCCTGTTCCTGGTGAGGCCCGGGTGGAAATGAGGGCTTTGGGGAGCAGGGGCCCCACTGGAGGAGCAGCCCCCTTGGGACAAACGTTGGGCTTTTCTGAGTCCGAGTGAGTGGAAGACGAGCCGCACCCGCAGGCAGGCCAAGGTGGGCCGAACGCTCTTCCCCACCAGCCAGGCCCCACTCTGTGGGCTGGAAACTCCGTAACAGGCACCTGTGCCTCCTCCGAGGCCTGCACCACCCACCTCATTTCCCAGCCAGGGAACCGTGCAGTGACCTCAGTGTGGAAACGGCAGGAATTATGGTTGAGCCTCAGGAATGGTGGATGCAAAGGCCCCCCCTGAATCCCTGGGGTGCCTCCACTTCCCCATGTGACAGAGCTCCCTGCCGCCTCTTCCTGCCTCAAAGCGGCCCTTATGCCCCACGGGCGAGAGACGGGCGTGGTGGCTCCGGGACCCTGGCCCATGACTGCAGGTCCCCAGGCAGCCACGTCTGGGCCCCGGCG
>NW_012116344.1:121226-123580 GCF_000951035.1 Colobus angolensis palliatus
AGGGCTCTGCTCTTACCCACAGTCAGGGACCCGTGGGCCTCGCTGCCGGGACCCAGATTCCCCACTTAGAGTCCCCCCTGGGCGGCCTCTGGAGATGCAGGTTGATCCCCAGGTGTTGCCTGAGCTTCTCACCTGAGATCTCCCTGGCAGAGCCGGGGCTGGGGTGGCACCGTGGGGGGCAGAGCCGGGGCTGGGGTGGCACCGCGGGGGGCAGAGCTGGGGCTGGGGTGGCACCATGGGGGGCAGAGGCCCCTCGGCCTCAGGGAAGGACTTCCCCAAATTCTGTCTCCACTGGCAACAGAAGGAGGCAGTCGCCGCCTACACTGTTGTCACGAGAGCCGTGCGCGTCGCATGTGTGGCTTCCTCCCCGTGACCCAATTTCTTCCTGTTTCAGTTCTTGGATCTGATTTCGTCCTCGGGGAGAAGAGATCCCAAGAGTGTCGAGCAGTCCATCCTGCTTAAAGAAGGGTAAGGTGGTGTCCGACAGGGCAGGAGGGGAGAAAGGGATGGGGAGCCCCCAGTGCCCCGAGCACCCAGCACATTCTAAAAGGTTCCCTAGTCGGGGGCAGCCTCCTCCCTTGCTGGCCAGCAGCCTTGCGATTTCTGTACCACTGGCCACCTCGTCCACGCCCACACTTGGGGCCGGCCTTCCCTCCAGGGGAACCAGGGTCGGGGGGACGGCCCTGGGAGCCTGGCCCCTGTGCCTTCAGCCTGGGACCCCTCCACTGCCTTCTCGCTGACCTTGGACGGGGTCGTCTGTGCTCCACGGCCACCCCATGTTTCTGGCACAGGCCCATCCCCCCTCGACCTCCACACAGTGGACCCTGGAGCGTCAGAGCCCATCACCCTTCCTTACCTAGATGTCGACACATCTGCCCATTTCCACCAACCCCGTCCTGTGCCCTGGCTCCCGCTCCCGGTCGGGGCTTTGCACTGCTTGGTGTGGCCCATGCACCTGTATTTTTGTGTGTTTGCACACGTTAGGGGCACAAATGTAGTTGTATTGGACGGGGCTTCGAGTGTCACCGTCACCTGAACGGACACTGCGCCCACTGAGTAATTTCTCGTTCCTCTCCCGCTCCCGCCTCCCACCCTTCCGAGGCCTCAGTGCGTGTCCCAGAGCGCCCGCCCTGCCGTGTTTACTCCCACCTACCAGTGAGAACAAGGGGCGTTTGGCTTTTCGTTTCTGAGTCATCTCCCTTAAGATAACAATCTCTAGCTCCATTCATGTTGCTGGAACATACGATTTCCTTCTTCTTGACAGCGGAGTAGCATGTCGTGGTGTATTTATGCCACGTTTTGTCGCCCGTTGGTGGACACGTGGATTCCATGTCTGTGCTATTGTGAGTGGTTCAGTGGGAAACGCATGCGTGCACGTGTCTTTTTGGTAATTGCTCCTCCTTTGTGTGGGATTGCTGGATCGAATGGTGGCTCTGCTTTTAGCTCTTTGAGAAATCTCCCTGGGTTTCCTTAAGCGCTAATTTCCATTCCCCACAGCGTGCAGGCGCTCGCATCCTCCACAGCCCTGACAGCGTCTGTCGTTCTTCAGCATTTCATTTGATCACAGCCATTCTGCCTGGCGTGAGCTGGGATTGAGTGGCTCCGTTCTGCCTGGCGTGAGCTGGGGCCACAGGCGGCTCCGTTCTGCCTGGCATGAGCTGGCGTCAGGTGGCTCCGTTCTGCCTGGCGTGAGCTGGCGTCAGGCGGCTCCATTCTGCCTGGCTTGAGCTGTGCGGTTGCCCAAAGCCCCTCATTCTGATTTCTGAGTGTTCGTGCGTCTCCCCCGCCCACCTCCCCATCCTGTCTCTCCAGCTTGGGTCCTCCTCCTCAGCTTCCACCTCTGTCCTCCAGTCACTCTGTCCGGCCACTTTCTTCTCCTCCAGCTCGGCCACGGGTTCTGGTAGGGACCCCGCCCGGCGACAAAGGCAGAGCCTCGAAGGGCCCTGGGCTGCCAGGAGGGTGTTGGAGGACCCTGCCTGGGGCCAGGCCTAAGGTCGTCCTCACTGAGGCCTTCTTGTGTCCAGCTCCCCGCATTTCCTGAGGACGTGGCCCAGTGGCACCTTCTGCCACAGCAGGGCTGGTCCTGAGGGGGGCAGGTTTGGTCTGGCAGAGGCACCGGGGCATGGCTTCCGCACACCACAGGTGTGGGTTTTGTGGGTGTCCACTGCCCGCCCCACGCTGAGCCCGCTGCCCACCCTGAGCCTGCTGCCCGCCCTGACCCCGAGCCCGTGGCCCACCCTGACCCCGACCCCTGCCCCGAGCCCGCGGCCCTCAGGTCCTCCGTGGGAGCATCGCGTTGGCGTTTCCGGTGGCACCGCTGTTGAAAGTTCAGTGTGGGAGGCGGGAGGGTTGGA
>NW_012116344.1:124839-131015 GCF_000951035.1 Colobus angolensis palliatus
ATTCCCATCGAGAACATCCTGGCAGTGGAGAAGCTGGAGGAGGAGTCTTTCAAAATGAAAAACGTGAGTGTGGTGCCCCCAAGCCTCTCTTTCGGATTGAGGCCTGGCCAGGTTTTCTCTGCTCTCTTCCCGTGCCTGGCCCAGGGCTCACCCTTCCCCACCCTGTGCACTCCAGGCTTCTCAGTCTCCGTGTTACTGGGGGTGCTCACCAGGTGCTGGAGAGTTTGTGTCGGAACCTCGCATCAAAGCAGCCACACTCTCCGTGTCCGGGGTCACCAGGGTGGGGTGGAACCTGCCAGAAGATGGGGCCTGAGCTGCTCCAGGGAACGCCCCCCGCAGGGTCCCCAAGGTCAAGGTGCCCTCGTCCAAGACATCCCAGAAGCAGGCTTGGGACCGTCTGGAATTTCTTTTGGAAGCTTTTTTATTTCGATATAATTTTGAGTTTGTAGAAGTTGCATGAGTAGAACAAGTACTTTCCACACACACTTGACCCAGACCCACATGTGGCCTCGTTCCCCAGTCACATTCATTCCTTCTCCCTCCGCGGGTCCTGCCCATGCTTTTCTTTTTTTTTTTTTTGAGACGGAGCCTCGCTCTTTCACCCAGGCTGGAGTGCAGTGGCACAATCTCAGCTCACTGCAAGCTCCGCCTCCCGGGTTCACACCATTCTCCTGCCTCAGCCTCCCGAGTAGCTGGGACTACAGGCGCCCGCCACTACGCCCGGCTAATTTTTTATATTTTTAGTAGAGACGGGGTTTCACCGTGTTAGCCAGGATGGTCTTGATCTCCTGACCTCGTGATCCGCCAGTCCTGGCCTCCCAAGGTGCTGAGATTATAGGCGTGAGCCACCGCGCCCGGCCCTGCCCGTGCTTTGCTAAATGGTATCAATGCTTCTGAGTGTTTCCCACAGTGCAGACCCCAAAACCACAGCAGCCGCCCATCGTGCGTCACCAGCACAGCCACATTTGCATTTGCCGCCATCTGGTCCGGTTCCTCCGGCTGTGGTTTCTTCCCCTCCGGATCTAGTCCACACTGCATTCTGCTGCCCCTCGGTCTGGCCGACTGGACACTCCCGGCCTTTGTGTGTCGTGGCCTTGGCATTTTTGAGGCGTGCAGGCCTTCGGTTTTGTGGACGTCCCTCCCTGTGGGTTTGTCGATGTGCCGACGTGGCAGGTTCTGATGATGCATTTTTGGCAGGAATCCCCTAGAGGTGTCCATGACGTCGCCATTGTGTGGTGGCCTCCCAGAGTCGGCCGCTGGCCACGTTCTCCCCGGTGACTCCCAGAGTCGGCCGCTGGCCACGTTCTCCCCGGTGACTCAGTGCCCCCGCCGTCTGTGCCATCCTGAGGCTGACCCTGTACCCTGACACGTGCTGGCTGGGACAAGCTTTCTGTGCTCCGACTGCAGCATCAGGGCCAGAGAACAGTTGCAGGGAAGGCACAGTCCCTGGGCCTCGTGCCAAAGTCAATGCACATTCCTTACCGTGGGCGGGATTCCGCTAGCGTTTTATTCACGGGCAGTCCAGACAGATCCCACAAAAGGCCTAAGTTTGTAGAGTAATTTGAAGAGGAGGGTGTGGGAAGAGGAGGGTTGGGAAGAGGGGGCAGTGGGAAGAGGAGGGTGTGGGCTCAATGCCTGTGAATGAGGGGATGGCCGGGACCCGGCCCTGAGACCATCCCTCGGAGGAAGCAGTGTGGAAATGTCCTGGAAGCACCTCTAGCCTTCACATAGATTCCCAATAATTCCCTAATTTCAGCCGCCTGTTCCCAGCTGTTCTTTCCCTCTGACTTCCCCAGAGCCCAGTTCCCCTGGGGCCACTGCCAGGCCAGACTCTCACCCGCTGGGGAAACCTTTCTGAAGGCTGCTCCTGGAGGCAGGGCCAAGCCTGGGGTGATGGCCAGGATGCCCTCCATGGGGGTCACAGCCATGCATGGGGGTGTCCAGTCCGAGACCTGCACACGTGTGTCAGGTGCAAGGTAGGTGGCTCCTGGCCTCTGTAAATCAGACCTCAGCTGTTCACCAGAAACCTGGAGCCCAAATCCTCCCCAGACCAGTGCAGAAGGCCTGTCCGCTAGAGAGGCCACCGTCCCCCTGGCTCCTGACTCAAGGGCAAGTCCCACATAAGAGGCCTCCCAGCCTCCGGTCGGCCTCCTACTCAGCAAACCTGTTTTCTGTGTGCAGCAGAGCCGGCTCCTTCTGCGAGCTTCTGACCTCCAATCCTAGGATCCCTGTCCCCCCGCCCCAGGGCCCCCGTCCCTCTAATCCTAGGGCCTCTGTCACTCCTGCCCCGGGACCCCTGATCCTCCAATCACAGGACCCCCGTCCCCCTTGCCCCAGGACCCCCATCCCTCCAATCACAGGACCCCTGTCCCACCTGCCCCAGGACCTTTGTGCCTCCCATTTCTTCTGCCTTCAACACCCTTTGCCCCCACCCCCTGCTTGTCAAAGATCTGTCTGCAAGGGACCCTTCCCAGCCTATGTGAACACAGCCCAGGGAAAGGGGCCGTCCGGGGAGTAAAGGCAGCAAAGGCAGCCCGGGAAGAGGAGGAGGGGCTGAAACCAAAGGCACCCTGCGTACCCAGTTGTTCCCAGGGGACAAGTCCCCAGGTTAGCTGGGCACAGGGAGGCATGGGGAACGGCAGCGACTGCGTTGGGATGGGACGGCTGCCCCCAGGTTGGGGCGGTGACCAGTGTTCCACCAGGCCAGGCACAGGGCTGAGGTGGCTGACTCCTGTTTCACAAGTGAAGACCTGGTCACCCCAGCGGCAAGGCATTCCAGAGTGGGAGAATTCCTGAGTCCTGGGAAGGAAACCTTGGTTACAGGGCTGTGGCCCTGAGCAGGAGCTGGCTGGCCCAGCAGGGTGGGCCGAGCCCTTAAGTCAAGGCTGAGCGCCAGGCACCAGGGACTCGGGTCTGAGAGACCTGATGTACATCCTGCTGCAGAGCAGATCACAGAGATGCGCCTGCATGAATCCCCAGGCTGAGCCCAGAATTCCCTGGAAGATGCCCAGGAACACAGGTAGTCACCACGCTAGGACATCACACAGGGCACCTTGGCCAAATACCACGAAGGATCTTGGACACCTGCATGGGGCCATGGAAGTGCCTGCAAACTCACACTCAGGCCTAGTGCTCACCGAGGTATTGCAGATATTTGTCGTCTCAGAGTAGGAGCTTGGGGAATCAGTGTCTGCTCTTCACTACAGGAACAGAGATGCAGTGACCTAGGACACATCACAAATATTTAAAATGACGTCCTTCGTCAAGGACAGAGGTAGCCAAGGCCAGCCTTCTCTCAGGAAAGTACCCCAGGACCCCAAAGCGCAGGGCTGTTAGGTGGGAGGGAATTGGTCTGTGTGTCTCCCTAGAGTGTCGCAACACTTTGTCGCTGGGCTCCCTGTCGCAGACTCACCTTCCATACTTAAGCCAGAGGCTTATGAAAGCCAGGCTAAGATCCTCCCCTGCCTATCCCTGTAAAGCCTCCCCACGGTCCCTGGAAATCCTTTGAGCTTCTTAGCCCCACAGCATGAGCCTGCTGTGACTCAAGCCTTGACCTGCTCTTTCTCTTCTGTCTCTCCCTCCTCTGTTGATATGGACACACGATTCCTTTGGCATGTCCAGTACAGACCAGACCCCCTGCTGTTGTTAGCATTCCTCCCTCTCCCTGGAATGTTCTTTCCTATCTGTCTACCTGATAAGCACTGAGTTGTCCTGCAAAACTCTGCACAGCTTTCACCTTCCCTGTGGAGCCTCCCCTGGCCAGCCCCACCCTGTTGCAGGCAGAATGCTTGGCGGTGTAACAATGTGGGTTGCTGACCACAATTCCATTCCCTCTTTATTCCTTGCCAAGGGAATGCTGATTTTGAGGTCTGTTTTCACTTATTGCAATAGTGCTGAATAAAATCTGGTTTTACCACTTTATCGTCTAGCTCTGGTTTTTCTTTGCCATAGGTATTCCCTGCTTGTAGCCTTGCCGTAGCTCTATCATTGCTGCTGCTGATAGTTGTCAACCCTCGGGAAGGTGACCCTGAACAAGCCAAGTCCAACACGCTAGCTCTACCCCTGAGAGCATGAGACCAACACGGGTGGGCATGTGCCCGGTTCTGGCCTTGCCCTCATGGACTGCGGGTCAGGGGTGGGAAGCTTTTACAGAGCAGCTCTAGCGGCCATAGGGGCCATTCTGCTGGCCATGCCATGGCAGTGTCAGAACCCCAAACAGCACCTGGGATGAAGGAGCTGCTGAAAGAGTGGAGCGACCTCACTTTGTCCTGTTAGATCTATCTGGGAAGTATTTTTATTAGGGTTGGCTGGGTAAACTTTCTTCCACAGGGAGCCTAAGGGGGCCCAGAGAGTCTTCTTAGAACTGGAGGCCATCAAGGATTGGCTCAGGCTCACTGACTAGTAGGCTCTCCTGTTCCCAAAGCCCATACTCTTGTTTGTTGTTATTCAAAAATATTTGTTGAATGCCTGCTATCTACTAGGCCCTGAATGTTTAAAAACAAATAAAGTTCCTGCCTTCAAGGGGCTTACAGTTTTTCTGAGAGGACACGTAAAGAGATAAAATGTCGTTAGGGTGTAGTTCTGTGTAATTGAGAGTGTTCTTAGGTGCTAACAAGAGCATCTACTCTGTAGTTTAAGCAGAAAACAAATGTATGAAAGGCTATTGGAGAGCTCACATAATTCTGTGCAGCACGAACACTGTGTCTCAAATCATACTGCAGGGCAAACTTGGGGCTCAGTATGCTGGACCGTGTTGTGCCTTCTCTCCCAGCCAGTGCTGCAATGGAAGAAAAGGAATTCAGCTCCTAGGAAATGCAAAACATTGATCTGTGGATAGAGGAGGAGTATATGTAGATATCATCTCTTGGAGGGAATTAAAAAGCAACGATGATAGAGCTATGGCAAGGCTACAAGCAGGTAATACCTTACGGCAAAGAAAAACCAGAGCTAGACGATAAAGTAGCAGAACCAGATTTTATTCAGGACTATTGCAATAAGCGAAAACAGACCTCAGTATACAGTCAGGCTCATTCTAAAAACAGCATGAGAAGTTGAGAGTTGGAGCCACGGAGCAGGTAGGAGTTGAAAGATGGAAAATTACCAAGAGGAAACGTCAGGGGTGAGGGTGATGCTGGCTAAACTGACCTAACAGGATACCTGCTGAAGAAAGGCCAGGGTGACCAGACATCACCTGGGAAGGTGGAGGATGAGGACCCTGATCAGATATTGGGAGTGGTCAGATAGGAACAAGGGGGGTTCTTGCTGAATTGACTTTGTGGGGTTGTTGCTCAAACTGGATTTTATAAGAAAGTACACAGATGAGCCTAGCAGATTCAGGAGCCTGACTCTAGTTTGCTCAAGCAAAGAATCTTTGTCACTACTCCCTTATTTTTCCCCTATGCTGAAATTAAACTAGGCAGACTCCAAATTATCTTTAAAAACATAGGTGTGTTTTTAAAACATTCCAAAGAGCAATTGCAAAAGCACCTGTGGAATGTGTCTGCTTTACCAGAAGTGCCCGAAAGGTTACTCCAGCAAAAATGATTAGCAGGTGCTGTGGATGCTGCTGGTGTCCTGGCCAGGTCCCCTTTGCTTACTTCCCCAGGTGCCATGGGGGTCACCTGGTGGGAGTCAGCACAGGGGGCTGTGACCCCCTACACCCATGCCGCTCCAGCTTTGACACCAGGCAGAGAGAGCTTCCCCTCTAATCTGAGGAGACCTCCTGCTTCCAGGCCTGTCCCAGCTTTCTCTGCTGGCAGGGAAGCAGTGGAGGTGATGTCCATTCTGCCCCATTAGGGGAGATGAATCAACTTTATGGCTCTGCTTAAGCAGATCCCCTTGCTGGGTACGTACTTGGATGTGACCAAATTTCCTTGGCTGCAGCTCTTCTCAAGGCTCCTGTTTGGCCACGTGAGGCCTGTTTTGTGGTGGGCTGCAAAAGAACCCATCGAACCAGTGGTCAGGAGGGCTTGCAGGGCAGAGAGATCCTCTAAGTCTGTTCCTTCCTTTTCTCTTTTCTTTCTCTCTCTCTCTCTCTCTTTCTTTCTTTCTCTTTTTCTTTCTCTCTCTCTCTCTCTTTCTTTCTGTCTCTCCTTTTCTTTCCTTCCCTCCTTCCCTCCTTCCCTCCCTCCCTCCCTCCCTCCTTCCTTCCTTCCTTCCTTCCTTCCTTCCTTCCT
>NW_012116344.1:131250-149091 GCF_000951035.1 Colobus angolensis palliatus
AGGGGATTTCACTGTGTTAACCAGGATGGTCTCAATCTCCTGACCTTGTCATCTGCCCACCTCGGCCTCCCAAAGTGCTGGGATTACAGACTGAGCCACCGTGCCTGGCCCCTCTAAATCCTTTCTAAAGGGCTTTGGCAGAAAGCAGCTGGGCAGTGGCTCAGCACTGAAAGCAAGTTGGCACACAGAGCAGGACTTGAACTGAAAGAAAAGGAAAAAGAATCCTCACCCAGGGCTGGGATCCAAGAGACACACACTGATACAGCTACTAAAAGGTTGTTAAACTCCCAAAGGGCCCCCGCCTTGCTGTGCTATGGTCTGACTGTGTGTTGTTGAAGCCTTTACCCTCAGTTTGATGGTGTTTGGACATGAGCCTTTGGAAGGTAATTAGGGTTAGATGAGGTTAGGAGGGTGGGGCCCTCATGATGGTATAGTGATCTTATGAAAAGAGCAAGAGAGAGAGAGAGAACTCCTCCCCCGTGACCATGTGTAAGCACAGAGGAAAGGTCATGGAAGGACGTGTCAAAAAGGCAGCCTTCTGCAAGCCAGGAAGAGACCCTCCCCGGGAACTAAATTGATCTTAGACTTTCCAGTCTACAGAACTGTGCAAAATAAGTGTCTGTTTTTAAGCCACCTATTTATGGTATTTTGTATGTCAGTCTGAAAAGACTAAGACATGTTGGTGAATAGCTTCTGCACCCCAAACACCCAGGAGCCTCCCCTGGGGCCCCACAGACTCCCTGCCATCCAGCGCTAAGGGTTGAGGCCTGGCCCTGCAGGGGGCCACTATTCAAGCTCTGCTCCACCCCTGCAGACAACAGCCACTCAGGTGAGTGGGTTGTGCCGCAGCAGTTGTTAAATATTCTGAGCGCCACTTGTGGTGGGTTTAAAAACAGTCCCCAGATTCATTGAAACTCTTCTCATTGACAGATGGGGTCTGTGTCCCCTTTCCTTGAAGCTGGGGTGGCTTGTGATGTCTTCAGCTGATAGGGCACCAGGGAAGTGATGCCATGTGACTCCTGACACTAACTCACAGAAGGCAATGTGGTGTCCTCCTTGTCCACTGGGAGACTGTGGAGCCCCACCCCTTGCTACCCTGAGGCCACCTTGCTGGAGAAGCTACATGTAGGATCTCAGGGGACTACAGTTGAGCGTGGCCTTTCAACCATCTCACCAGGGGCCCAACGTGTGAGTGAAGAGGCATCCAGATGATTGCAACCCTCTGCCTTAGAGTCACCCCAAACTTCAGGTCTTCCCAACTGAGACTGAGTCCCCTTACTTGTTGGGGCAGAGACAAGCACCTTGCTGTGCCCACCAGAATTCCTGACCCACAGAATCTGTGAACATTATACATGAGGATTTTACACCACTGGCTCTGGGGTGGTGTGAAAGGCGGCAGTTGTAACTGGGAGCCCACCCTGTATAGAAAGGTGAGGAAACAGGCTGAGAGAGTAAGTGACTCAGTCACTGATACAGTTTGGATATGCCCTCCAAATTTCATCTTGAAATGTGATCCCCAGTGTTGGAGGTGGGGCCTGGTGGGAGGTGTTTAGGTCAGGGGGCGGATCCCTCATGGCCTGCTGCTGTCCTCACCAGCTTGAGCTCTGACAGGATCTGGTTGTTTAAAAGTGTGTGGCACCTCCCCCCACCTCTCTTGCTCCCACTCTCACTACGTGATGTTGGCTCCCCCTTCACCTTCCGTCATGACTGTAAGGTCCCTTCAGAGGCCTCCTCAGAAGCTGAGCAGATGCTGGCACCATGCTTCCTATATGGCCTGTAGGACCGTGAGTCAGTAAATTACCCAGACTCAGGTATTACTTTATGGCAACACAAGAATAACCTAACACAGTCAAAGTCATGGAGCTGGCACAGGGCAGAGCCAGAATCTGCCTCCCATCTGAGTGAATTCAGAGCCCACGCTGTTCCCATCTCCCTGATCAGGCTGGTTCCTGGGCACACGCTTATGCCTCAGGGCCACTTGAGGGGAAGTTCAGAAACTGGAGCATGTTCAGGGGTGATGGCCCCAAACCAGGCTCCAGGAGGGACCACTGAAGGGACTGGGGACACCGGGCTTTGACAGAAGTCATCGCAGAATTTGTGGGGCTTCTTCAGATATCCAAAATGTTGTTACTAGGAATGAATAAGTGTTGTGGCCCCAGATGGCAGAGGTGTGGGCTTGATGCGGCTGATTTTGGTTCAGGTGAAGCAAGAACTTTGCCGGTCACATACACTGGAAAAAGACTGGGCTGTCAAAGGATGCAGTGAGTCCCCATCTTTGGAGGCAGCCAAGTGCACCCGGAGTACTTAACTGCACCCTGAGTACCCCCAGTATACCCTGAGTACCCAAGTGCACCCCAAGCACACCAAGGACCACCCCCGGGTGGATGCCAAGGGGATAGTCAGGCTGCAGGTTGGAACAGGACCAGCTGACTTTAAATCCCTCTCTAACCCTGAGATACGGGGATGTAGCCTACACATCAAGAGGTGAATAGGATCTACCCTCATTTGCAAGGGTTGTCCCCAGGGCAGTGGTGGGTGCAGCCCATCCAATGTTCCCACTGGGAGATGCCCACGGGGTGCTCAGGCTTTGTAGCTCCCCAAAGCTCTGTTTCTGACAGATTAAATTGGTCCTACTCTGGTGCCTGCTAAACATCCAAAGACACTTTGAGTTGAATACAAATCTTTATTATTTTGAAAACCACAGCAAAGGCACTTCAGAATCTCCAGCTACCCAGTCTCAGTTGCTGTTCGGTGGGGACAAGAGTGGTGCTGAGGGCATGGTCACGCCCTTCTGTGCTGCATGCAGAGGAGTGCGAGGCCAGGGCACTGACCTGGTCAGCCACCAGGGGAGCCCACGTCACTTAGAACACAGTGTCCTTAGGTCAGGAATTTGTAGTTTGTTTTGTTATTAAGATGGTAAGAGAATTTTTCATCCATTTAGAGCCTAACATTTTTAGATGAATGTTAATGGCTTCTTGGTTGTGATGGATATGTGTTCATTTCTCAGCTGCTGAAGGATGTGTGTTCTAAAACAAAAGGGCTCCCAGCCAGCTCTCCAGCTGCCTGATAGAGAAGCGTATCAGTAACACACTTGTTAAAAAACCATATTCCCTGGCCCCTCTTGTGGAGACCCTGTTTCAGTAGATGGGAATGGGGCCAAGGTCTGTATAACCTGAGCCCAGGAGACTCTGTGACCAGCTTGGGAAGCTCCTGCAGGGAGGATGGAATGACCCACAAGCCCCCAGGCCCTTCATGCCGAGGCATCTGTCTGGCTAGAGAAACGCTAAGGTTGGCGTTGTGCTCACACTGGGAAATGACCTGGAAGTTGGGAAGAGGAGTCCAGGCCGATTCCACCCTCTGGGTTAGAAACCCAGCTGGAAAGCACTGGAAATAGGGAAATAGAAGACTAAAAGACTGGGACACTCCCCTGCCGCCACACCCAACCTGCATCCATGGCTGAGGTTGAGTGAGGTGGCCTGGAGACTCTAACTTCATGGCCTTTGCTCTTGTTCTTCTGTGCCTCAGGGGTCGCTGCCCACCAGGCTCAGCAGGGCGTTCTTGTAGTCACCACTGGTGTCTTCCTGTGGGCAGGAGATGCATGAGCATGAGAAGGGGCTTGTTTGTGCCTGGCTTGGCAATGGCGGTGTGTTGTTATGACTAATAGCTGTGCCCCTGGCCTGCACCTGGCCCTGCCCTCCAGGGTTCCTAGCCGCAGGGGTTGTGCCATCACCCCTCTTTCCTTGTTTTTAATTTCATGCCATTCCTTTGCATGTCCTTTTGATTCTCTTAGCAATTACATGCAAGAGTGATGTGGAAAATGAATCAGAGACAGTTCAACTTCTAAACAAGGAAGATGTCAGCTGTCCCAGGGTTCTTCTATTCGGGAGCCAGGGGTGCCCAGCCATTCATTTACACAACACAATGCATCATTATTCAACACCTGCTGTGGCAGTTTGGGAACCAAGGCTGAGAGTGAGGCACCAGCACACACCTGGGGGCAGGGCCGGGGGTGGAAGGAGCCTGGACTATCACGCCCTGATGGTGTGGCTGAGGCAAGCCCCTTCACCTCTGTGGGACTCATCTGTGAAATGAGATTGATGCTGCGCTGCTGTGCATCCTGCTGAGACGTGGTGAGGGCAGAGCAGGAGAAAGGCAAGCTGGTCTACCCTGCAGCTGACTCACATCGGGTCCACAGTGTTTGTCTCCTGATGAGACTGACCTTGTGGTCTGATGGCTGAGGAGCCCTGTTTCTTAGATACTGGTAGGTCCTGATGGGACTGGCTAGTCCAGGGTCTGCACACAGAGCTGGGAAATGGGCCAGGTCAGATCATCCAGATTCTTCTTCATGCAGTTGAGGACAATGGGGCCAAGAGAGGGGAGTGGATTCATTCACAGCAGCATGGTGAGTAAGGGGTAGGCTGGGGCTAGACTTTCCACACTCTGAAGCAGTTTAGGTCTCATGGTTATTGTCTGTTTTTCACCGCTTAGTAAAATTTGCCTGTTTTGAACCTGAAATCTTGTCACAGGTTTCAAACTACAATTAATTTTTTTTTTTAACTTTTTTCTTTCTAGACACAGTCTCACTCTGTCACCCAGGCTGGAGTGCAGTGATGCAGGTCTAGCTCACTGCAGCCTTGAACTCCTGGGCTCAAGCAATCCTCCCGCCTTGGCCTACCAAAGCACTGGGATTACAGATGTGGGCCACCACGCCTGGTGATTTTTATTATTTTGAAGACAATTTTTGTAATAGTTTTTAGAAAGAGAAGCATTAATTTTGTTTACTTTTTCAAATACATGAGTTGTACTTGGAGTGTTTATATGTTTGCCTCTTAATTTCGATGCAAGAGTTTTTAACTCATATTAGTATTGAAAACCATTTTTGCTTTAATGACATCTGTGGTCTACACTAAAAAGAAAATGTTCCGCCAAGGTATTCGTGATTCTAACTGAATTTTCTTAAGGTACAACATCAGATAAAATTTGAAGAGGGTGGCTTCATCTATCTCTAGAAATCTCTCTGATGCCATAAGTTACCATGTGTGGTTAAAAGGGTTAATGACAATCAGCTCAGACCGTCTGCAGGTGACAGCAGCAGTCCAGGCTGGTGTGTGCCTTGCCCTCCTGTCTCCCAACAAGATTGGCTGGGGAGCCTGAAGTGAAACCAAGAATAATTCCAACCGTCCCTTCCCCCTGCCCACCTGCTGCCCCATCTTGAAACATCTGGAAACAGAAATGTCTTTTCCATCTATTGTCAGCTATGTGTTTCTTGAAAAGTGCACTTAACAACGACATTTGTGGAAGAGCTAGAGACTTGACTTAGTAGCCAAAGAGGACTTGGGGATATATTTGTCCTAATGTGACTTCTGCTAATGAAATCATCAAGACCTCAATTTGCAGACACCCCCAGATGAGCTGTTCTCCCGATTATCGCAGTGTGATAATCACTCTGTGTTTTGAAGGCTCCAGAACTCTTGCTAATTGGAATCTGGTTAGACAAGTCTACTGACGCTCATCTGACTTAGAAGTTGGCTGCCAGGACTACTTAAATCTGGATTTGAGCAGTGGGCCCAATTCCTACTGGACTAGTGCATCTCATTGACTATTCAGAGGTGGCTTCTTCTGCAAGGATTTGGTGTCTTTTCCACAGAGCAACCATAACTCAAATGTGAAACCAACTTTCTGAGTGGGACACAAGGGAGCCTCTGTGCCCTGGTCTCTGCATCTCCCCTCTGCCCCCAACTCCCCTTGGGATCCAGCCACACTGACCTCTGCTATTCCCTGCACACACCACATGGTCAGGAGTGCAAGCGCGTGGTGCCCACTGGGAAGGGAGGGGCTCACGTGGCGTTGGCCACAGCCTCCAGGTCTCCCCGAATGTCTATTCAGGCTGGCCTCAACATTGGGAATGGCTGCTTACCATGATCATGCTGCTGAGGGTCTTGCCGTACATCTTCTTGAAGTGACACTTGATAAGATTTAAGTCAATCTCACTCCTTGAAACGATGTTTCTTATCAGGGTCCCATCGCGTGTCCCTGCTCCCTGGGCAAGACAGCGGCCATCAAAATCCTGCCTCACCTTTCCTGTCCATCTCTGAGTGATGGATGGATCTGTGTGGTTGGGTTCTGGGGCTTTTGGAGGGAGGGAAGGAGCCTGTGCTTCAGTCAAGGAAGCATTAGGAGGGATGCTTTGGTGGCTTAGGGTGTCCACTCCCTCAATCCCTTCTCACCCACTGCCCAGAACTCTTCCTTTATGATGCCAAGTGCTCCAAACTGCATTATGTTTGGTTTGCCATATCATATTCTAGACACGAAATACTCACTGCTCCAGGAACAAGACTTCCTACTAGAGCAACAGCAGCAGTCAGCTCAGCCAGGAATTTCACAGGCAGGGCCTTCCTGCTCACCTTCATCCCTGACCAGTCTCGTGTCAGCTGGGGCCACATGGCCAAGGGAATCGCATGCCCTCTCTCATTTCCTGGGTAGAAGTGGCCAGAGGGCTTGGGTTTTGGGTGTGGAACTAACTTCAGGGGATATCAGCAACCATCAATCAGAGAAAACAGGCATTGGTTTTAGTTTCAGGGAATTATTCACCTCCGGAGAGGCAGCGTCCCTTTCCCAGACTCAATTTCACCTCTGAGAACTAAAACCTTTCTGATCCACAACAGGTTGGGGTAAGAGAACTCCGCAGTGTGGAGGATGGTGGTGGCTTTGAGCTCCTTGACTTTGCACTTGGTGCTATGTAGGGTGACTGTCAGGAAGCAGAAGACAGAACAATTACCTTCATGGCATAGTAGAGTCTCTCTGCAAAGTAGCTGTGGAGGTTTCGGGTGCATTTCACTGGCAAACAAGAAAGCTATGTTAATGTCTGGAGCTGGTAGGTGGCACTGCCTACAACTTTATGTCTTGCCTTGGGTCTTAAGAGTCAGTGTTGTGCAAGGCTGGGCATATTTCTTTGTGCCCTGCCTTTCCCAAAGTGAGAGGCTTTGTGTCAGGTGGTGTGGGACAGGGAAGGAAGCCCGGGGCACTGGGCACAGCTCCAAAGGCCCAAGCAGGCAGGCAAAGTGTAAGATGTGAAATGCACCAGACTGTGGGGCTCATCTGAAGACACCAGCTCAAGCCCATCCGAGGGCAGCTCAGACTCAGGACAGGCCCTGGGCTCTCAACCCAGAGGCACCTCCACCGAAAATCCAGTCACTCAGCTCCACAGAGGCACTGTGGTATGGTGGCTGCTGGCCTCAGAGTGCCCTCTCTCTGTCACTTATCAGCAGGAACGCTGCATTTTGAATTCCCATGTGACAAGTGGAGTTTGGCCCCAGAGGACTAAGGCACCTGGGGGCGTCTGGTCCAGAGAGTGGGCCCATGCTTGCTCCCATGGGTGCTGCTCAGAGACTTGGCATCTGAGTGGGGAAGGTTGGCATTTTCACCCATGGCTGTAGAAGGAGCGTGGGCTTTGAGTGAGGTAGGCATGTATTCACTTCCTGTCTTGATGGTGCAGTATGGTTTCATTACTTGACCTCCCTGACTCATCTGGGAAGTGAGACTGATGCAAGGCTTCAAGGGTAAGTAAATAGGAAGGCCCAGCATGACAGGGCACTGCATGGCTTCACTGTTCCCTGCTAGCAGACTTCATTCATGGCGGGTTCAGGCCAGATCCAGGGTGGACTTTGGAAGCTGAGATTGGAGCAGGGGTGTGATTAGATGTCCTGACATAGACTGGATTGTGTCACAGCATCCAAGGCCAGCTGAGGTGTCTCAGATGGCCCTGTCCACCCAGAGAGGCAAGGACACAGCAAGGAGCCTGCTGGCTGCTGGAGTCTGCACGGAGGCAGCCTGGTGTGGAGCTGAGAGTTGCAGACCAGGAGTCCGGACCTGGGCTCTATGTGTAAGTGGGAGAAGAGATGTCCCTGTGCCCTGGGCCTCAGCTCTCTGCTCTGCAGGGACTCTTTCCATTGTGATCTTAGCCCTGGACCCCATGAGAGCTCTGGAGTAGGTCCTCCTGAGTAGCCCTGACTTCCTGCTGTGGGGAAGATCCCCAGTGTTTCTCAGCACCAGACCATCCGTCACTCACTTTGGACTCAAGTCACACATCACTGTTTCTTCAACTGGCAGTGAAGGCAGGGACCAGGCCCCTGGCTCATGTCCAGAAAGGTGACTTTGTGCTGGCCAGGGCTTCATAACCAGAGCCAGAGCGCTCCCTGCATGGCTGCCATGAGTATACAAAGGGTTGGGGCTGGCATAATCACTGGCATATGTATTCGTGTGTGCACACACACACTGTCTCTCTCACACACACTCACATCACACTGTCTCACACACACTCACATCCCACCCACACAGTCATGCACACACACCCTCAGGCACACTCTCATGCAAACACATTCTCACGCACACACACTCTCATGCACACTCATGCACACACTCACGCAGACACACTCTCTTGCACTTACACCCACACAGCACTGGGCACCACGTGGGCATCACAGAGATCAATCCTTGGCAGCACACACTGGGACTCTAGAGGTGGAGCAGTCCCTGGGTGAAGGGGACAGGCAGAATGTGCATTGAGGGGACATCCCGTGAAGGTGACATGGATTATTTCTCTTGCGGTCACAATCTCTAGGCCCTTTGTTCTTTTGATGCTGCCCCACAGTGAGCCCTGTGGCCTGAAAAATGTGCATGTCTGAGCTCTTACCCACAGTGAGCATGGCCTCTTCCAGCGAGCTGTGGGTCTCACTCTTGATGCTGTCCTCAATGCTCTTGTTGGCAATTTTCTCATACTCTTCAAACACTGTGGAGAAGGCTCTGCTCAGGGGATGGTCAGACCTCCTTGTGATGCCCCTCAGGGTCTCGGATCAGAGACTGCACATCAATGTGCTGCCCTGACCTCCCACTTGGTGGCCAGGGAAAGAGTCCTGGCCTCCCTGGCTCTCTCCCTAACTCTAGGCTTGGCAAGGCAGAAGCATGAGGGAGAGACTCATGACCAGGATACGCCCTGTGACCCCGGCCCCAGCCCCCTCCCTCCCTGGTACCTCTCAGCAGGTGAGTGGCACTGCGCGTGCACAGGATGGTGATGAATTTCATCTCATCAGTCCCACGGATCTTCTCGCCTGCCGCATACAGATCCTAGCATTGGAACACCCACAATAAGCCGGTGAGGGAGACCAGGGAGGTGAGGGACTGAGCCCCAGAGTCCCAGAGTTTTGCAGCCATGGCTGGGCCCTGTCTATTCTACCAGGCCAGCATGCTTCTCTGCTTGGTCATTTCTGACAGGGAGCTCCCCTTTCTCTAGCAGCTCTGGCTTAGAATCTTTTCTCCATCCTGGGCTACAATCTGCTCTAGGAACTGCCCAGTTCCCAGGCTTCCCTCTGCCAGCAGGCAGACCTACAAAACCCGGACACATTGTGTCCAGCACTGGGGCTCAGCATCAAGTCACTCTCCTTCCTCCCGAGTCTCCCAACACCCTCACTCTCCTCCCCAGACACCAGAGGGTAAAGGCCTATAGGGAGCTGAGCTGGGTGGGTCCCAGCTTAGTGTCAGAGAAAGCCCCCACGGGCAGAGGAGCTGGAGTCCAGATGGCAGGGGGTGGGGCCACATGGCCAGCTGGGCGCAGCCTCACCTGTGCATCTTGGAGGGCCAGTCCCGGGTCCACAAAGCTGCTCACATCATCCCTGCTGCCCTAGTAACAGAGGAGGTGGATCTGTAAGGCAGGCCAGCTGACGAGAGCATTAAGGGCAGAGGCAGGATCCTGGGCTTGGAGGGTAGGCATGGCTCTGCTGCTTTTTGGCTGTGGAAACTTCAGCAAGCCAGTTATTCTCTTCAGCCCTCGGTTTCCTCATTTGTACAATGGGGGTGGTAAGGACTGTCTCATAAGGCTTGGGGGATTCAGTGAGCTAAGGTAAGCAAAGTGCCTGGCATGAGGCCTGCACGAAGGCCCTGCTCTCCTCGCCCTTCCAGGATGCTCTCACATGGCTGAGTAAGGACAGGTATGGGGGCTCTGCAGTCAGGACCCTCTAACCATGCTGAGACACACCCAATGAGCCCTGGCTGCTGGGCTGTCCCATGCCCCTGCCTTGATTCTTGTGGCTCTATTCAAGGGCTACTCCCTGGGGTGGAGCTCTTGGGACCCCCAAACCACGGCACTCCCAAGAGCCTAGGCTGTGATACCTGCAGGAGGCACACCAGGATCCTCTCCAGGTAGCCACTTGTGTCTGCTTGGATGTCCTCCTCCAGGCTGGACCCGTAGTCTGCAGGGAAACAGGACCATGAGGTACAAGCAGAGGTCCACAGCCTACCCAGGGCCTGATTTCTTCCTTCCAGCCCTGTTCCCCATACTTCTCCTGATTAAAGCCTTCTAGGAAAGAAAGTCCTTGGCACAGGGCATGGATGCAATGCTCGGGTGTCCAAGTGGCTGCCACCTGGGTGGTGGTTCACAACTAGAAGCGACATGCATACACAACCAAGCGCAAAGCACAAGATGGACTAGATCAGAGAGCCAGGCCAGGGGCTGCCAACCAAGCTCCATTTCATCTCATGGCTTGGCAAAGCCAAAGCCTCCAGCAAAACTCCCCACTGGCTACACAATGTGGAGGACTGACTGGCCTGTGCTAGCCTGGGGTCCACACCCCCCACTAACACGGTCCTCAGGGCAGAGATTTTAGTTGGTCACGTGCCTCTCTCCCCTGTAAGAGGAGCTGGTGAGCTTACAGATCAAGTCTAAGTCATGTTCAATGTCACCATCAGGCACAGATCTTGGCACACGGTTGGTGCTCAGCACCTGTGGGTAAAAAAGTCCCCAAAGGGTCCTTTCTAGTATGGTCCAGGTTACTTCTTGATCCTTGTTCCCTGCCAGGCTGCCAAAGCTTGTGGCCACTCCCAAGTCCCTCCATCTGTGCCACCCCTTACCTTCCTCATACGCCTTCATTATCTCCTGCAGCTGGTTCTTGGTCCGAGAGGCCAGGATCTCAATGATGACGCCCTCCTTGGTTCCTAAGCCCTGTGGACAGAAACCTCTGCCTGCTGGAGTGCTCTGCCATGACCTTCTGCTCTGTCCACATCTTCTTTTCTCAAGATACCTAAGCCTCAGGGAGGACCTCACTGCCCTGTCCCACTTGGAGTGGGAGGATGTGATGAGAAAATCACATGCTTGTCTTCAGTGATGGACACTGAGGGGAAGTGGTATGATGGGGAAGCCCTGTCTCAGCTCTCCCTCCTTAGGTGGGTGGTGTCAGACAGGCTGCTCCATGTCCCGCAGCCTAAGCATCCCGATCCATAAACAAGAATAAGCCTCCCCTGCCCCAAAGGTAGATTAGGGGACACGGGTGTAAAATGCCTGGCAGTGCCCACGCAGCAAGTGTCTTTTCAAACAAAATAACTATAGTTACTGGGTCCCCATCCCTATTAATCTGCAAAAGCAAAGAGTAGTGAGAGGTAAAGGGAAACCCAGGGGGCTATGCCTGGGACTGTAGAGGTGGGTTTCCAATACCACTGTACACCTGAGCTTGTGAGGTTCTGAGAAGTACCGATTTTGGCTTCATCATGGCCACTCAACATGTCAGTCAGGAACCAGTGACTCCAGGTGTTGGGTGCAGTCTGAGCAGCTGACTGCCTGCTCACTGGGCCCAGCTGTGGCCCATGTGGCCATTCCAAGCAGTGGCTCAAGGGGAGCTCTGGGCTGCCAGTGCCTGGTCCCCATATTGCCCCTACCCAGTCATGTGAGCACCCCTGCCACTTCCCTGCCCTGTTAGCCTGGTTACCTTCATGGCATCATGCAGCTCCTTGGCTTCGTATCTGTATGGCAGGTACATAAGGGCCACAATGAGCCTCTCGAACTTGCCACTCAGCTCCGACTTCAAGGTCTCAGTGAGATCCTAATGCAGGAACGGGGAAAGGTGATATTTGTCATAAGCCAGGCCCACCTGAGTGCAGGCAGCGGCATGGTGGCTGGGCCCGGGGGCTTGGGCTGGATTCCGCGTGGGCCCTGCCATGTGCTGGCTGGGTTTCTTGGGCCAGCTCCTCAGCTTCTCTGAGCATCAGTATCTTTACCAGTTACATGGAGATAAACATGCTCCTGCTTCATCCCATTGCTTTGGGTGTTGATAGAGAGATGTGTGTGACTCAACTCAGCATTCAGTGCAGTGCTGGGCACATCATAAGCTCTCAGTAAAATGAAATTGGCATTGCTAGCTAGACTGCAAGCTCTGAGTGTGGCATCGCCATAAAATACGTGTGCCTTCTTCGAAGGGCACATGTTGCTACAAGGAGCCACCAGGCTACATCAGCTGATCTGCAGAGCAGCAGAGAGATCAACGGCTTTGTCAGACCTGGATTTTAATCCTCACCTTGTTGATTACAGGCTCTGGGACCTTGGGCAACTTACAACCTCTCTGAGCACCAGTTTCTCCAAAAGTTTGAATGCAAAGAATAATGTATAGCTGTGAGGACTAAGAGAGGGAAACTGTAAAAATGCACACTGGGTTCTCCAAGAGAATATTTGAGCTGATCTTCCCTTGTTAAATCTCCAAACTAATGATTTGAGTCACTAGAGGCTTCAGGCAACCATGGCTATGCACATATTTAATCCTGTGTTTACTGTGTACCCCCAAATGTCAGGCTTTGCCCTAGGGGTGGAGGGCAGGTGGGAGGAGAAACAAAGGGTCTGGCATACTTGTTCCAGGCTCTTAGAATTCCCAGGTGGCAGAAGGGACGAGGTGTGGGTGCAAGCAGCTCGACTGAGGAAAATGTGCCCACACCCCAGAACAGAGCGAAGCCAGGCCTGCATGCCCGGGGCATGGGAAAGAGAAGGTGGTCTGGGCTCAGGGGGCAGGGCGAGATAGCCTGGGGGCAGGGAGACAGACCTCCAGTGGGGCCTGTGGGGTGCATGAGAAGGAATGCTGTGAGAGAGGAGTCAGGAAAGGAAGCAGGGAAGGCCAGCCCCTGGCCCGGGCACTGACACCTAAAAGTAGGTCTGCCAGATGAAACACAGGGCGGCCAGTTACATTTGAATTTCGATAAAGAACAATTATTTTCATGCACACAGGTTCCATGTGCCCATGCTGCCAGTGGGCTGGCTCTAGGGGAAAGTCGTCCAGAATGGAGCTGCCTCCCAGGCTGTACCCCCAACCCCAAGGCTCACCTATCCCCACCCCCACCAGCCTTCCCCTTGCCTTGCCAAACTGAGCCTTGAAGGACTTGGCGATCTGCTGCCGCTGTGCGTTGCTTCTCTTGGTGAGCACATCGATGATAGCCTGCTCGTTGGTCCCTGCAGGGATACAGCGCGAGTGACCCTCTACCCCAGGGTGACCCACTGGTGAGGGTGGAGGAGGGGAAGGTGAAGGCAGCTGCTTGGTTGCTGAGCAGCTGGGAGCCGACACCTGGATAGTTCCAAAACCCCGGACCATTCTCGTGGTGTAAACAAGGCCCTTAGGAAATCTGCCTCCCCATTTCCCACCCCACACCCCCACAATGCTGGGGTGTGCCCAGGGCCAGCCTCACAAGATGGAATCTGAGGTCTGGGTGGCTCTGGACATCAGCCCGGGCCTTTGGAGCTTGGCCGAGTGAGATCTCCGGCTCTGCCCTCCTTTGTGTTGGTCGCAGTAGGGGAAGGTCAAGACTGAGAGTCCAACCCCTGGATCTGAGGCCTGGCCCAGCAACTGCGTGGCATTGGGCAGCCAGCCTCATTTCCCTGGGCCTCCGTTTTCTCATTTGGGAAGTGGAGATAACTTTCTGCTTCACAGAAAGCAGAGGGCATGAGAACATTTTCTGGGCTTGTCAGGAGCAGCAGTTCTCGTTAATGCCCCTGATCCTCAGGCAGAGCCGGCTAAGGGGTCGGTCCCAGCTGGGGTGAGGTCAGGGTGCATGCTCTGCTCTCAGGTCAGGAGGGCTTTCTGGGCAAGCTGTTTAAATCTGGCCTCAGGTCAGCCCTCGCCCACTCATGGTAGTGCTGAGGGCGGCACCGGGCAAGTGCTGGAGAACGGAAGGGAGCCGGCTCCGTGGCCATCGACATGCGGCAAGGGGGCCTTCAGTCAGCCCCACAAACTCCCCACACCTCTGTTCCTGGCGTTGTTTGGCACCATCCCCTTCATACTTCATGTGACACACGAGGCCAAGAATTATTGGGGCCACTTTACAAGTGAGAAAGCTGAGACTGATGGGAAGTAACTCACAGGGACACACAGCTGACCGCCCCACCCCTATTACCCAGGGAAGAGCAGCACCCTCCTGTCCAGCCTTGCAGGGTGGGTGCTGACCTCACTGCAGAAACAGAAGGCTGTGTGATTCTCTGGGTAGTGGAGTCAGTCTCAGAGTATCACGGGACACCCCAGCTCCCCAGATGTCCCCTGGCACCTGCTTGCCAGGGCTGGGAGCAGAGAGGTCTTGAGCAGAGGTGGCAAGGCTGCCAACACCCACTCACCGATCCCCTTCATGGCTTTGTAGAGGGTCTCTGCATCAGGGTCTGGGTTGAAGTGGGAGCTGCTCTTCACTGTGACACCCTCCTGTTCAATCTGCAAGAGAACCAGGCCCGCTCAAAGCAGGCAGGGACAGGGAGGGCAGAGCAGGCTCCCAGCCCATCTTGTAGCCTGCCCCGACAGAGTAAGCCCCTCCCCTGGGCACAGAGATCTGCTCAGCCCTTGCAGGCCAGTACTCAGCCCTTCAGCCCCTTGGCCAACAGGGTGGGGTAGCCAGAGCCAGAGGTTGTGGGGAGAAGCCACGAAACCTTTCCAGTCCCTGCCTGTGCCATCTGAGGGCAGACAGCAGCCCCAGCCACACCCAGCTCCTTCCAGCATCACCCACCAGCAGCAGGAAGGGACAAACGCACCGAAAGTTAGGGGAGAAAGAACACTTAAGCAAAGGCTTCCTGGAGCTGCATGTGCCGCCTTCAGAGCGTGCAGATGAGGCTGGAAGGCTGGGCATGGTTCTGCCTTTCTGAGGAACGGTTTGAGCTCAGTCTGTCCTCTTCCTGGGGAGTTAGGACTTACAGGAACTTAGAGGGCAGGGTCTCAGCTGAGCATCCTGGTAGTTCAGGGTGTTGGCAAGTCCACAGGCCCATGGGGCTCAGAGCGTCAGGTTTAGAAAAACCTGCAGGGGCCGGGCGCGGTGGCTCAAGCCTGTAATCCCAGCACTTTGGGAGGCCGAGACGGGCGGATCACGAGGTCAGGAGATCGAGACCATCCTGGCTAACATGGTGAAACCCCGTCTCTACTAAAAAATACAAAAAACTAGCCGGGCGCGGTAGCGGGCGCCTGTAGTCCCAGCTACTCGGGAGGCTGAGGCAGGAGAATGGCGCAAACCAGGGAGGCGGAGCTTGCAGTGAGCTGAGATCCGGCCACTGCACTCCGGTCTGGGGGACGGAGCGAGACTCCGCCTCAAAAAAAAAAGAAAAACCTGCAGGATGCTCTGCAGATTGTGAAATAAACCAGATAACCAGGTGCCTGAGCCCTTGACTTCCAAGCCTCCAGTTCAGGGCTTGCCTGAGGGCTCTTTAAACTGCAGAATTTCTCAGATGATTAAGACAGACGACTCCTCATAAGCATGTTTTGGGTGGAGGAATGGTAGAGAATGGAGGGATATTGGAGATAGGTATTGAATTAGAGGGAGACTCAGAGATACTCCAGGATGAAAAAGAGTTTAGTCCCATCCAGTCTTGTCTTCCATTCACCTGTTCACTTATTCCTTCCATCACCTCCATCATTTGCCCTTCTACTTTCCCACCTACCCACTTATCCATTTGACTACCACATCCATCCATCCACCCATCCAGGCCCTGGGTTAGATTCTGAAAATACAGAGATTCCCATGGATGGTATATCTGTAAGTATCTTTCCTTTGAGTAAGAGGTAAGGCATCTTTCTGAACCCTTTGCTTTAATTTCAAATGTCTGGTGACAGATCTTCCTGAGTCATTTCTTAGCACCATGTTGCACAGCAGAAATTGCTAGAAATAATTCCTATGGAAATTCCATCCAGAGACAGCCAATGTGGTCCAAGATATTGCTCATCAGTGTACACACACACGATATCCCTTGCTTGTGGAGTAACACTCTGCTATTACTCCTCTTAGCACTTTGGGCCCCTTGTGTGTGCCAGACCTGGGCCAGGTGCTTTAGATGCAATGCTTATGTCACGGCTTCCTCAACAGTTGTGCTAGGTAAGTACTGATCCCTCATTTTACAGAAAGGGAGCTGGACTCCCTTACACAGACAGTAAGCAGTGCTGCTGGGACTCCCCAGCCTGACTCAGAAGCTGAGCTCTATCTACCTCCCCTGCCCTACTGATGATTCAACCTTTCCCAGGCAATGAGTGTTCCTGGAACGTTCCACTGAAGGAAGCTTCACCCACAGGAATGCAGGTCGTCTGGGAAGATGCGGGGCATCTCAGCTCTCAGTGCCTGCCGGCTCCCCTCTGTCCCAGCTCTCTCGGGTGCTGTGGTGCACCAGCTAGTGGCCAGGTTGTGTGACTGCATCCCTCAAGAGCATGCAGTCCAGTAGGGGTGCAGTAGGGCTCAGGTGAAGCATTTGTAAGCAGCTCCCAGGCTGGTTCTTATTTTGCTGCATTAAGAAGCCTGTGTCTCACTTCCCACTCTAAGGTTTTAGAAAATAAGTGTTCTAGGAATTGGAGCCCTGGCTATCAGTGTGGAGTCCTGGAGCTCCAGAACCCCTGCTGAGAACGAAGGGTCAGCCTCAGGCTCCTGCAGGGTCTTGCCCAGGGCCATGCTAGTACAGACAGACACATTTGCACTGAAAAGGTGATTCAGACCAGCTTGTGACTACATCTATTAATATAACTTGTTCTGTGACAGGCACGGGGGAGCTGCCACACCTTGGCCTTCCCCTGCTATGTGGCTGCCCAGAGGCCTGGGAGATGGGTTTGTCTCTATGAGACACAGAGGAAAATACAACACCAAAAAGAGAGGTGCAAAGGGGCTCTGCCTGCAGACAGAGCTCTCTCCAGTGGTTCCCTCATCCCCTCCCATCCTGTTCCTGGTCCAGCTTGGTGCCCAGAGGACACTGGGTCCTCACTGGAAGCTCGGCTCTTGCAGGTGGGGTCTACCTGTGAACTTGCTGCCCCAAGCCAGCTCTCGCATGGGACATGGATGGCCAGGGTACAGTTTTGGCCCTGGAGTCAGGCTGTTCAGATTCTCACCCAGACTCTGACACTTACTAGTGAGTTCGGGCACCTGCCTAGCCTACTTGTGCCTCAGTTTCCTCATCTGTGGATAAGGATACTGGTATCTACTTCATAGACTTCTTTTTTAAAAAATTTTTTTGAGTCGGAGTTTCGCTCTTGTTGCCCAGGCTGGAATGCAATGGTGCTATCTCGGCTCACCGCAACCTCCGCCTCTCAAGTTCAAGCGATTCTCCTGCCTCAGCCTCCCTAGCAACTGGGATTACAGGCATGTGACCACCACACCCGGCTAATTTTGTATTTTTAGTAGAGACGAGTTTCTCCATATTGGTCAGGCTGGGCTCAAACTCCCGACCTCAGGTGATCCGCCCGCCCCGGCTTTCCAAAGTGCTGGGATTACAGGCATGAGCCACCACGCCCGGCCTTCATAGACTTCTTGTGAGGTTCAAGGGAGATACTAAATGTGAGGTGCTTAGAGGAGGGCCCGGCACACAGTAGGGACTCAGTGAGTGCCACAGTGATCCTGTCAGTTTGGCAGGTCCCTACATGGAGAGCCCTTTGTCCTGCTGCACTGGGTGCAAGGCCCAGTGTCAGACCACCTTGGCCAGCAACTGACTCTGGAAACCACCCAGCACTGGGCTCTCCCTGCCATGTCCACCTCCTCAAAGGCAGGCTCCCAGCACTGGGCTCTCCCTGCCATGTCCACCTCCTCAAAGGCAGG